>NW_005871074.1:4643967-4771613 GCF_000147115.1 Myotis lucifugus
CCGTCTTGGCTCATGCTTCAGACTTTCCTAAAATCTCACAAATCAAGCAGCATCTGACCTCAGTGTGTCCAATACCTCTCACTAAGTGGCCCCAAGCCTGGCACTAGCAGCAGCTGGTCTTGTATCACAGCTTGGCTGTGGCTGGACACCTTCAAGCCCAGCACAAGTAATAGCCATCTTCAGAACACTTTGTAGCTCAGGTGGCCTGGGAAGAACAGAGGCGGGGGCTGACCCTGTACTTCCCAGGAGGCCCCATAGCAGTGCACCAGTTTCAGACTACATCAAAGTACCACCCAACCACCTCCATAAATGACACACTCAAGAGGAAGACTCAGGGGGCACCATACCCCATTAAAGTAAATCCTTCTCTGTAGGATAGGCCCCTGCATAGCTGATCCTCCACGGTGTTTGGTTTGTCTCAGCCAGTCCTTGCAGTTAATCAGCCTGCGTGCAAATCCCTACCATTTATGTGCCAATAGTAATCAAGGCTCAACTACAACAGTGGGGTGTATACAGCCCACATGGGGGTGGAGGGAACCTGGAATGCCCAGCATTGGTGATCAGGGAGGCTGTGTCACTGGACCCTACAGAACACCTACTACATAAGGCCACTCTACCAAGCCCAGGAGACATAGCAGCTCTACCCAATACACAGAAACAAACACAAGAGCTACCAAATGAGGAAACAAAGAAACATGATTCAAATGAAAGAACAAAACTCCAGAAAAAGAATGAAATAAAATGGAGACCAGCAATCTACTAGTTGCAGAGTTCAAAAAATTGGTTATAAGAATGCTCAATGAACTCTGAGAAATTCAACACAAAAAAGGACGTGAAACCATAAAAAAGAACCAGTCAAAAATGAAGGATACATTAACTGAAATAAAGAATAATTTATCGGGAATCAATAGTAGAGTAGATGAAGCTGAGAATCAAATTAGTGATTTAGAATATAAGAAAACTGCCAAAAAAAAAAAGAAAACTGCCCAATCATAACAGGAGGAAAAAAAGAATCTAAAAAAATAAAGATACTGCAAGAAGCCTCTGGGACAACTTCAAGTGTATCAACATTTGCATCATGGTGGTACTGGAAGGACAAGAGAGAGAGCAAGAAATTGAAAACCTGATTAAAAAAATAATGACAGAATGTTTCCCAAACCTGGTGAAGAAAATAGATATATTGGGTGTATCAGTTAATAATGCAGATTTTGTAATCAAAGAAAACACGATAATTTCAAGAGAAACATCAAAAGTGCTTTATTCAAAGCAATGCCCATCGCTAGCTACACAATTCCCCCATCTTTCAGGTAATTTGTGGATACTGTCCCAATAGAACTTTCCTTGTTTTGAGGCAAACCATTCAGAGACCCAATTTTCCACTTCTTCGTATGTTTTGAAGTGCTGCTCAGAAAGTGTGTGTGCCATTGATCAAAACAAGTGGTAATCTGAAGGAGCAAGGTCTGGTGAATATAGTGGGTGGATTAATACTTCCCAGGCAAGATCTTTCAACGTGTCTTTAACTGGTTTTGAAGTGTGTGATGGTGCATTATTATGAAGCAAAATTACTTTGCTGTGTCTTCTGGCCCATTCTGGTGGTTTTACAATCAAAGTGTGGTTAAAATTGATTATTTGTTGTCGGAAGTGATCAGTATTAACAGTTTCATCTGGGTTTAGAAGCTCATAATACACCACACCTTCCTGATCCCACCAAAAGCTGAGCATTGTCTTCTTTCCGAAGCGATTTGGCCTTGCAGTTGATATTGATGGTTGACCTGGATCAACCCATGACTTTGTGCATTTGGGATTCTCAGAATAAATCCACTTTTCATCGCCAGTCACAATTCGATGCAAAAAAGACTTTCTTTCATGCCGTTGAAGCAACATTTTCCTGATGACTTTTCGGTTTTCCATTTGTCTTTCGTTCAGTTGATGTGGCACCCATTTTCCTTCCTTTAAAATCTTTCCCATTGCTTGTAAATGATCGAAAATTGCTGAGCAATGTTTAATCTTTCTGCAAGTTGTTTTTGAGTTTGACACACATCTTCATCCAATAATGCTTGTAATTGTTGGTCTTCAAACTTTTTTGTTTGACCTGGATGTTCTTTGTCTTTCACATCGAAATCATAACTTTTAAAGTGTTTAAACCAGTGTTCACAAGTATCTTGAGATGGAGCATGTTCACCATAAGCTTCCCAAAGTATTCAGCAGCACTTTTCTTCAAAATAAAGTAATGAATTAAAACTTCCCGTGTGGGGCGTGGCTACAGTGTTTGGACAGGTTCAAGCCTTGGACTGATGGGAGGGCACAGTCCTCTCATGGCCACGTGCAAGTCCCAGCTTGGATGGCAGGGCCCTCCCAGCACAATTATAGCCAACAGCTATGGTTGTAAGCTTGAACCTATGGTCTGAACACGTGGCCCCACGTGCCTGAGTGATGTGGGCTTGATAGAGTTCAGGTGCATGTATTTGAGTAGGATTGAAACCCACGAGAATGTTGTAAACATCTTGATCACGCCCTTACTGTGCCTCGTGGCATCTGCTATAAAATAAAGACACAGTTTGTGGGCGTTGGCACTGTCTCTCTCCATCAGAGAGGGCAGCGTCCCACCGAGATCCAGCTTTCATTCTCTTGTCTGCCTTTTCTTAATCTTTTCATCGCCCCCACTCAGGTTCACCCTTGGCCGTGCTGGTGTAGAACATTCCTACAAATGCTCTTCTTTTTGGCATGAAATTTGACATTTTTAAGTGTAAAAATATCTATGATGTTAACACCTTCAGCAAATTTGACATATGAAGCTTTGAAGCTTGTTGTCAATACAAAAAATAGCATACATATCAAATCACATATATATCAACATATGTGTAACTCCATCTATTGAAAAAAAATCTGCATTATTAACCAGTACACTTAATACAAGTCCAAGAAGCACAGAGAGTCCCAAACAAGATGAACACAAAGAGGCCCACACCAAGACACATCATATTTAAAATGCCAGTGGTTAAATACAAAGAGAGAATCTTAAAAGCAGCAAGAGATAAGCAGTTAATTACCTACAAGAGACCCCCATAAGATTGTCAGCTGATTTCTCAACAGAAACTTTGCAGGCCAAAAGGGAGCAGCAAGAAATATTCAAAGTGATGAAAAGCAAGGACCTACAATCAAGATAACTCTACCCAGTAAAACTATCATTTAGAATCTAAGGACAGATAAAGAGTTTCCCAGACAAGAAAAAGCTAAAGTAATTCACAGCCACCAAACCAGTATTACATGTAATGTTAAAGGAACTTCTTTAAGAATAATAAGAAAAAAAAGATAAAAAATATGAATAATAAAATGGCAAACATTACATATCTATCAACAAATTGAATCTACAAGAAGATCTGTTCTTTTCTATTTATCAGTGAGCAATAGAGTTATCCATTGAAAGGCAGATGCAGTACAAGACCTAAACCAAGACAAATCACCAAATCCTGCATTACGTCTGGCTCTAGAGCAGTGGTTCTCAACCTTCTGGCCCTTTAAATACAGTTCCTCATGTTGTGACTCAACCATAAAATTATTTTCGTTGCTACTTCATAACTGTAATGTTGCAACTGTTATGAATCGTAATGTAAATATAACATGCAGGATGGTCTTAGGCGACCCCTGTGAAAGGATCATTCGACCGCCAAAGGGATCGCGACCCACAGGTTGAGAACCGCTGCTAGAGTATGGCTAGGGTTGGACCAGAAGACTTAAAGGTCTGAAAAAAGTGAGCAAGGGGGCCCTTGCAGAAAGATCAACTAGTCCAAAGACCGGTGTCAACAGGAACTTGGTATTTTGCGGGGACAGCAAGGAGAACAAGCAAGAGGAGGAAGCAAGAGTGGCAAAAAGATGATGAAAGCAGAGAGATCAAGGGCAATAGAAGACAGAACCCGACAATCTGGGATGTTGGAGGCCGTGGTAGAGTTTTTGAATGAACAAGGCAGACATACTCCCTTCCTTCATAAAGAAATAGCCTACCAGGGAAAGGAGACATCTAAAACAGAGTTATCGCCAACATGATAAGCATGAGAAATAAAAACACAAGTATTAGAGAATCATATAACGAAGTACTTAGAGCATCTAAGGGGTTTAGAAAAGGCTTATCAAGCTCTTTTAAGAAAGTACCTGTCTGGAAATAGAGGAGCTGGGGTAGGGAGAAGAACATTCCATGGAGAAGCAGCAGAACCCAAGGCCCAGAATCACGAGAGAGTGAGTGCATTTGAGACAAAAATCCCAGTGGAGCTGAGCATTGAGTCTAAGGAGGAAAGAGGTTCTGAGGAGGGAGACCACAAAGTAAGAAAGGACTGGATCTTAGGAGCCCTTGTAAAACATTATAGAGATTTTGGTCCATGTCCTAAGAGCAAGAGGAAGCCACTTAAAGCAGGGGAGTGATATAATCAGACAGGAGTTTTGGCTAATGATTTAGTATGGCTGGATACAGTGTGGAAGAAAGGGAGCTGGCAAAATAAGTTAGCTGGGGTCTGGTTATGCAAGAAAAGACCTAGAAAGCTTCTTCTTTCCAGGAAAAAAAAAAGAAAAAGAAAGAAAGAAAAATGAATAGGAAATCTAATAGGCACTAAGGAAAATGTCAAACTTCTCTCTCAAAAAGTGTCTCTCTTCCCCACTAACTTCATTCTTTTGCCCAATGAGGTTGAAAGTTATTTTTTCATCTTGTTTTCAGTTTTATGGGAACTACCAACATATGGGGCACTTATACTAGTGTTTCTCACACTTGAATGTGCATAAAGATCTGCTGGTGACCTTATTAAAATGCAATTGTTATCCAGTGGGTCTGGGGCAGGGCCTGAGATTCTGCATTTCTAACATGTTCCCCGATAATGCCTATGATGCTGGTCCATGAACCATACTTTGAACAGCAAAGCTATATACAGTTCTAGAGCTAAACAAAAGGAATTCCAGGCTTTCTGAACATGTATATAATAGAGTTAAAAATACAAAACAAGAAAACAAACAGAACCGGCAGATTACGCCTCTGTTATCGTGCTGCCCGTTTTCCGAGAATCTGGATGTGACATGTTTTTCCATAAAGATATTTCAGGAGATGTTCAGTGTGTAATTTAACTGGAAGCACTTCAATTCCAACAATTCTAGGGGAAGTTCAAATCTGGAGGCCTTCTGACTGTGGCCCTACACCACAGCGACACCTGCTGGTAAATTGATGAATATTTTAAGCACATTTATATAAGGAGACACTGAGAAAAAAAAAGTGAACAAACTTTTTCACAGTTGTAACTTGGCCTTAAGTGCATCTTCTAGTTGGAAAAGAAATCTTTTAAAATCAGGTGTCTGAGCTACCTTGATAAGAATTAGGATCTGAGCATTGGTATGCTGATAAATGTTTGACAACCAGCTTGCTAGAAAAAAGATACATTAGTAATTACATATAAAATAAATTTTGCTGATATAAAGGATGTGCAGCACATTTTATAAATAATAAAGTGTATAGCATGTTTTGTTGCAAATTCTATACAGAAATTGATTCTCACAGAATCCTTTTGCTTACTAGTACTTTTGCCAAACTCTTGTGTCAGTGGTTAACCTATAATTTCAATTCAACTATGTTTTGACAAAATCAGCCTATGAAAAATGTTCGAGTAGTAGGCAATTTAGCAAAAAGCCATTCATGTCATTGATGGCATAAATGTAGTCCTGGGTAATTGCTGGTTGATGTATTTGTTAATATTAATGAATAAGACAACAGTGAAACACACAAACATGTTAGGACTTCACTCATTAGTCATATGAAAATGACTTCTTTGTGAAACTGGATAATCTGTTTTGAACTCTGGAAGACTATTTCTTCAATTTGGGGGCTATGCATATTGTAACAGCTACAGACATAACACAATTTTAAGTTTAATATGCATTAATAATGTTTTCCCATCGTATTCTTAAGTCTAGACAGTCAACAGAACAATAAACCCAGTCCTGATTTGTGGCATTTTCCAACTTCCATGTTATCATGACTGGTTCCAAGCTACTGATGTGCCATCCCTGACTGTGAGGCTGGGAAGACATGAACATTATTCTATACACACTCGTCTATATTTTTACCATACAGACAATAGATGGAAATCACCTCCAGAGTACAGGGAGCAGGAAGTTGAAGGAAAATAATTAGTGATACATTTTGAATGCTTTTATTTTTGTTTTTAAATAACTTACTTAATTGTAAATTTCTATCATTTAATTTTTTAATATATTTTATTAATTTTTTACAGTGAGGAAGGGAGAGGGATAGAGAGTTAGAAACATCGATGGGAGAGAAACATCGATCAGCTGCCTCCTGCACACCTCCTACTGGGGATGTGCCCACAGCCAAGGTACATGCCCTTGACCGGAATCGAACCTGGGGCCTTCCAGTCTGCAGGCTGACGATCTATCCACTCAGCCAAACCAGCCAGGGCTATAATATAATTTTTAACAGTGGCTGTTTTTAACAACCAGCTCACAAAATTTCTTTAAAAATTTAACATTTGTCTCACATGAACCAGTAGGAGCCTGCGGCAGCACACCACTAGACCTGTGGCGCGGGACAGTGAGAATAACAGAAAGGGATTCAGGAAGCCTAGGGATTTTGACCTAAAAAAGGTCTACTCCAGCTCTTGACCAGGTAGACAAATGGCAGAGGAAGTCATAGAGTCACAGTGGAATGTAAAAGAACTATTCCTGAAGTGAGAAGAGATCTGAAAGAAGTAAAAACAAGTCCTCCTACCCGACAGTGGACCTTGTTAGGGACATCAAAGGGACAAGGCAGGGGGTGGAGACAATGACAAGGTTGCCAAAAGGGAAAGGAGGGTGGTGAGGAGAGGATCCTGGTGCAGGCACTCGCTCCAGAACCCCTCATGCTAGTACTTAGGCCCCTGTTTGACAATAGGATAACCAAGATGTTAGAAAAGGCAGCAAAAAAATATTTAGCCCGCTGTTTCCAGGAGTAAGAAAGAGAAAGAAAAGGGGAGATATTGACCTGGGAACTCCACATCTAAGCATGTAGTTTTGGAGAAACGTACGTTTCCTCTAAAAGCAGAGTAGGCTGATGAAGACTCTGCCTTTCATTTGATGCTTGCAATGAGTCTTCATCTACGTACTCCCTACCTAAAGGAGAGAGTGGCTATCTTTGCTTAATTAGGACTTAGTCATCCTAAAATCAGAAAATCTGTCCAAAAAAGAACTAATCAGGGAAGGATTTTAGAGATAAACTAGTCCAGTTCCCACATTTCACAAGTAACTATAAAAATGAATTGAGACTTCTATGCCCAAGAAGATGGAGAAGTACTTTTCCATATTCCTTCTTAAAGGTATAGCTAAAAACCCTTCACACTATATATAAAACAAACATAAAAAGATGCTGGAAGATGGTGAGAAGGTAGAACGGCTAGGAAACTTGACATCCAAGAAATGACACAACAGAGAGTTCCTGAGGTTCCTGTTTTCCTAATGCATCCCAGACTTGGAGCTGAAGAAGCAGGCAACTAGAAAATACCAAAGTACAAGGAAAGGGACAGCCCACCAAGGCAGAAAACTGTTAGAAAAAAACCCTTCTACTCTGCCAACAAACGCAGAAACTGAAATAAAAAATAAGAGAAGAGATATTACTATCAATTTTGTAGAAATAAAAAGGAGTATAAGAGAGTACTATGGAAATTGTATACCAATAAATCAAATTAGACAAAATGAAGTCTCAGAAATATACAAACTACTAACATTAAATCATAAAGAAACAGAAAATCTGAATTGACCTACGAATTAGTTTGCTAAGGCTGCCATAACAAAATACCATAGACTGGGTAACTTAAACAACAGAAATTTATTTTCTCACCATTCTAGAGGCTATAAGTCCAAGATCAAGGTGTTGGCAGGGTGTTTTATTTCTGAAGTCTCCCTCCATGGCTTACAGATGGTCAATTTCTTGCTGTGTCCTCGCATGGTCTTTTCTTTGTGTACGTATATATGTACTGTCTTTGTGTGTGTCCTGATCTCTTCTTATAAAGACAACAGTCATATTGGGCTAGGACCCATCCTAATAACCCCCTTTGAACTTAATTAGTACCTAAAAAGGCCCTATCTCCTAATACAATCACATTCTCAGGTATTAAGGGTGAGGGCTTCAACATATGACTTTTGCAGGATTACAATTCAGCCAATATTAGCCTATTCCATATAATAAAGATGTGATATGCAAATTAACCCTCATGCCATCACAAGATGGCTGCCTATGACCAGGCCGGCAGGAAGGTTAGTGAAGGACGACCAAACGACTGAACAAGCAGGCTACGTGGGGCGACCAGGCCAGCAGAGGGGGCAATAAGAGGCAACCAGCACGCAGAAGCAGTGAGGGGGGATCAGGCCGGCGGGGGAGGGGGGCAGTTAGGGGCGACCAGGCAGGCAGGCAGGTGAGCTATTAGGAGCCAGCGGTCCAGGATTGTGAGAGGGATGTTCGATCCCCAGGATTGTGCCTAAACCGGCAGTCAGACATCCCCCAAGGGTCCCAGATTGGAAAGAGTGCAGGCTGGGCTGAGGGGACAACCCCCCCCCCCCCCCGCCGTGCATGAATTGCATGCACCAGGCCTCTAGTCCTATGTAATAGAAGCTTAATATGCTAAGTGTCTGGTCATCCGGTTGTCTGTTCAACCAATCAAAGTGTAATATGCTAATGATATGCTAAAGCCACTCAACTGCTCACTATGATGTGCACTCACCACTAGGAGGCAGACGCTCAATGCAGGAGCCAAGCTCATGGCTGGAGCCAGGCTCACGGCTGGAGAGAGCAGCAGCAGTGGCAGGCCTAAGCCATCAGTTGGACACCCCCCGAGGTTCCTGGACTGCGAAAGGGCACAGGCCGGGCTGAGGGACTCGCCCCCCCCCCAAGTGCACAAATTTCGTGCACCGGGCCTCTAGTAACAAATAAAGAGATTGAATCAGTAATTAAAACTTCCCAAGAAGAAAATAAAAGCCCTAGACCAGATAGAGAGCTTCATTGGTGAATTCTACCAAATACTTTTTTAAGTTAACATGAATATTTCTTAAGCTCATAAACTTGAAGAAAAGGATAAACTTCAAATTCAATCTATAAGGCTAGCCTTACCCTGATACCAAGCCAGAGAAAGACACAACAAGAAAATAAACTGAAGGCTAATATACCTGGTGAATACTAAAAAAAAATCCCCAACAATATACTAGTAAACAGAATTCAACAACACATTGGAGGGATTATATACCATGAGGAAGAATAATTTATTTCTGGAATGCAAGGATGGTTCAACATATGAATATAAATCAAGGTAACATAATACATTAACTAGACTAGGGGAGAGAATCCCAACTGATGCAGAAAAAGCATTTAACAAAATTCAATACCTTTCATAATAAAAAAAATCACCCAACAAATTAGGAATAGAAGAAAAATCATCACAATATAATAAAAGCCATTTATTTAAAAAAAAACACATAGCTAACATCATACTCAATGGTGCAAGATTGAAAGCTTTTCTTGTGAGATGAGGAACAAGACAAAAAGACCCACTTTTAGCACCTGTATTCAACATAATATTGGAGATTCTGGTCTGTTTTTTGGAGCAATTAGGCAAGAAAAAGAAATAAACAGTTAAAAATTAAAAAGGAAGAAGTAAAATTATCTATGTTCAAAGATGACATAGATCTTATATGTAGAAATCCTAAATATTTCACAAATAGAAAAACTGTTAGAATTTAGTAATAAAATACTTCAGTAATGTAACAAGATACAAAGTCATCACAAAATTATATACAGTAACAATGAACAATCTAAAAAGGAAATTAAGAAAATTAATCCATTTAAAATAATATATAAAATACTTAGTAAAAAACTTAACCAAGGATGCAAAAAACATACACTGAAAACTACAAAACACTACTGAAAGAATGTAAAGACATAAATAAATAGAAACACACTAAATAAGATATGATCAAAAATAAGGTCATAAAATGACAAATTCAAAATTTAAAAAAAAAACTTGTGTTTTGCAAAAGACCTTGTTAAAATGATGAAAAGGCAAGCTACTGAGTGGGAGAAAATGTTTATACACTACTTATCCACAAAGAACTAGTATCTAGAATATATAAAGAACTCTCAAAAGTCAAAGGTAAAAAAGAAAACAATCCAATTAGAAAATGTACTAAAGATATGAAGAGACATTTTCTAGAAGAAGATATAAAGAGAATTTTAAAAGCCCATGAAAAGATGTTCAACATTAATGGCCACTAGGGAAATGCAAATTAAAATCACCATGAGATTTTACTATGCACCTATCAGGATGGTTAAAATAAAAAAATAGTGAGAACACTCAATCCTGGGGAAGATGCAGAAAAACTGGATCACTCATACATGTTTGGTGGGAATGTTAGAGTCACTCTGAAAAAATTTGCCAATTTCCTTAAAAACTAAATATGAAACTACCATATAAACCAGAAAACTGCACTTCTGAGCAATTATCCCAGAGAAATGAAAACTTATTGCCACACAAAACACTGTCAAATTTAATTTTAAAATATTTCATTGACTTTCCAAGGGTTACGCAGAAGTGTAAAAGCAGAGCTCTGTCCAGTACTCTATCTTGTCACTATACATCCCTGTCCATTATATGTGAGATGACATTTAAGTTTTGTCTTCATCTGATGGGTAGCGGCTGCTTGAAATTCTGTGTTGAGAAATATTCTACGGCCTTGGAGTTCCAAGGTCAGCAGGAAGTTTCCACAATTAATTAGAGGTGTCTGCCATGAATAACCCAGCAAGAATATACACACTTACTATTTTCCCAAATTGAAATATGCTGCCTCACCAATCATAAAATGTTGAAACCAAAAGAGGTATAACAATTACTTTAATAATGAGGAAACCAAAGGAGTAAAATATGAGAGAGCCAGACCCCAAGTTTATTGCCTGACCTCTCCATTGTGCCAAGTCCATCCTTGCTCTCTCGGAAGTAATTGACTAGATAGTTCAAGTCCTTGAGTTTTCTCTTTGTGCGGAAGCTATTTTACTTGTGCAGTTATTTCTCACAAACAGGTGGGGTTGTCCAAGGAAAAATGGGAGCTCATTATAGAAAATATCCAACTCCAAAATTTGGAGCAAGTCACTTTCATATCCAGGCTGAAGTTCCCAGAGAATATCTGGCCTTATTCTAAGAAGTATATTGTGGGAAGAGGTAGAGCAGAGAGACATAGAAAATGGGGTGGTAGGATCTTCAAACCCTTCTGCCTACACAAGTCATCACCCCAGAAATAACAGGCTTCATTTTTTCTATGAGTTATTTTTGTCCTGTTACTATCAAAGAGATTACTAAATATGAATAAAGGGAGAGTCAAATTAAAATTTCTAGGTTTGGATACTGTCATGTTTTAAAAGGGGAGAAGCAGGCAGCTCTTAGGCCCTTTGCCACTGAGAACAAGCTGTGCGGAGAGATCTGAACTCCCTGCTGGCTGCTTTGGTTCCGTGTGCCCTGAGACCTTGCAGAACCTCTGCCGGAAGCCTCACTGTAACTTCCCTGAGTAACCACATGCGGATGGTCAATGAACATGTACGGATTTGAGGATAAGGCTGGGGTGAGCAGGCTTGATACTTGATCTTTTGAGTGAAACTCACAATAACAGCTCACAGTACACCTTCTGAAAGCTTTCCATGGCCCTTACCACTGCCAGCCTCCCACCTTATCGGCAGGCACCAAACGCTTCAAATTACTGCAGCTAATTGGATGAAAACGGAAATGCATCCTTCTAATGGAGTGAGAGATTAATGCCCTGATCTTTTTCCTTCACTCTCTGAAGCAAAACAAAAACACAGATGAATGTTGCGACGCGGAAAAGTAAAGGAGCTCTGCTCCGGAGCCACAAGAGTGAATGAATGTTCCAGCTAAAATCTAAGCTGCTTTTGAGGCTATAGACACACATCAAAAGGACAGAAAACAACCCAAGATAGCAGTTGCCAAATTATCCCAGAGACAATCTGCAAATCCCTTGCTCAGCAAGAGTTAGCAGTACAATTTACCTTCCTAAGTATATGAATAAGTTACTTTGTACCTAAAGATAATTTCATTTATGGCCCAGTTTTATAACATTTTTATAACTGTGACACCCTATATGGGCTCCAGGAATAAATAGAGCTGAATAATAAGAGGCGTCAAAATAAAGATTTAATGTGAAATTGTCTAATGCAGTGGGGACTCGCGATTTAGCCAACGGGGCGTATTTTTCATGAGCATTCTGTTATTCCAGTAGACTTCTTAGGGACTAACATAGTTTTTATTAACAACACATTTGCCGTTGTTTCAGGAAAGAAGACTCTTTTGACATCAACCTATTTTATCTAAAGAGATGCAATTAAAAATGTGTACAAAGTCATTTCATCATTTATTAAATTACCCTGAAGAAAAAAGCCGTGTTACCATAGAGTGACTGAGACACTAAAATTCAAAGAAGTTTGAGAGTGAGATAAATTGAATTTGCATCATTTAAAAGAGAGGTCTGAGATCAAGATGCTGGGTGACCTTCTGACAATTAATCACCACGTGTGGTGTATTTTAATATGTTTTTATACTCCGTTTTCGAGGAATGACATGTGTGAGTGCCTGAAGGAAGTGTCATCATGATGGCAGGGGGAACAGTAGGGAGTGGAAAGAGAGAAGATGATAATAATGAGGCAATTACAGAACTTGGTATTTATTACATTTTTAAATAATAGCCCACCATTCAGTGCAAAGAAAAGGAAAACAGAAAACTCTGTGAGAGGTACTCAAATATCCTAATTGTGAGCTAAATGTCCTTTCTGGAATACGTAACTTACCGTTTTGGACAACTAGATCAACGGATGCCCATCTATAAGCTGAAGGCCTGGTTCACACTGTCAGGAACCTAAGCCATCTCTATTAAGCACCAATTAAAAGCAGAACCTTGAAACTGATGGTTGCCAGAGGGGTGAGGGCAGGGGAGGTGAAAAAGTTGAAGGGATTAAGAAGTACAAATTGGTAGTCACAAAATAGTCATAGGGATGTAAAGTACAGCATAGGGGATATAGTGAATAATATTGTAATAACGATGTACAGTGCCAGGTGGGTACTTGAAATATCAGGGGAGCACTTTGTACAGTAAGTATATGATTGCCTAAGCACTATGCTGTATACCTGAAACTAATACAAAATAGTGTTCTATATAATAAAAGGCCAATATGCAAATAAACCAGACCGTGGGACAACCAAACAATCAGTTGCTATGATGTGTGCTGACCACCAGGGGGTGCATGCGGAACATGGCAGGCATTGGCAGCAGGTGGCAGAGCACAGATCATGGCGGGATGGTGGAGCAGGAGAGCAGGGTCGCCAGACCAAGGCAGGGCGCCGGTCGCTGTCATCGGGGCAAGCCTCTGGTGGTTACTGAAAATTCTTTGCTCCCATGCGCCGAGATCCCGCCCAGCGCTCGCACCTGCTGCTGGTGCCCAGCGCCAGCAAAGATAGCTCTGCAACATCAGCAGGTGCAAGTGGTGGCTGTCAGCCCCGATCACCCCTGAGGGCTTCTCCACCTCCCCCTGCTCCTGAGGGGTGATAGGGGCAGCAGCCGCTGCTCGCACCAGCTGATGGCGCCGGCCCCAATCGCTCCACACAGTCAGTGGGTGTGAGCGGGGCCGGTGCAGTCAGCGTGTGGGAATGGCGGTGACGGGAGCAGGGCTGCCGACAGACAGGGGACCGGAGGCCGCTGTGGGAGGAACCAGGCGGGGATGTGGAGGATGGGCCGAGACCTGCCCCTGTGCCCACTGCAGCCTCATGGCCCACAGTTCCTTTCAAGGTGCACAAATCCGTGCACTGGGCCCCTAGTTGAATATAAACTGTAATTGAAAAATAAAATTTAAAATATATATTTAAATTTTTTTAAGTGGAACCTTGGATTATACTCTCCATGAATGACCATGAAATAGACATAGTATTCATATGATGTAAAAAATGTACCAATTACATGACAACAAAATGCTGCCATCCATTTTATTTTGTCAGTTTAATGAAGCATAAGTATGTCCTTTGGAATAAATCTGTCTCTTTAAAAAGTATATTGTAGAACAAAATGTCATGAACTTTGATCTAAATCTGGATTCTGCCACTTATTTTCTGGGTAAATTCAGTTAAGTTACTCGGCACTCTGAATCTGTTTTCCCATTTGCAATATCAGATAATATTTTCACTTTACAAAGTTGCTTTGAGACTCCAACCACATCACAGCCCAGCCATATGTAAAAATGCTTGGAACATGGTCAATACATACTGAGCTATAGAGAGCATGCAAAGACATCAATTCCAGGACAAGATAATCTAGTAGGTGAGATACAATTTGGAAACATCCTAAGGCATCGTATACACATTCATTATAGAAATACAGACGGCCAAGATGAATATTATAGTTATCCAAATCCAGCAAAGGGTTAGGGTTAATTTCTAAAAGGTTTTAGCCCTGACTAGGGAGTATGATCTTGCCATAATATGTGAAATTATAGTACACGGTTGGTATTTCTAAGGCGTATATATCTCCAAAGAACTTCTTGAATGCTTTATCTCACTTTGTGATACAGCAATACAACCTATTCTTCAACAAACATGTATCAAAAGCCAGCTAATTTCCAGGTGTTCCTTCTCCTGAGCCTGTCACCATCTGCACGGAAACCTAAGAACCCGTCCAGGCTCTTCTACCCCCTGAGGAAAACAACTATCCCCGCCTTGCTCTCTGCAATCAGCACTCTGAACTGACACGGAGCTTACTCTTTCAAATGTGCTTTAAAACAAGTGTACATTGTTTGGTTGCATTTTCCCTGGTTGTTTAGTTTCTTCTCATTTATTTTCTTCTCTTTTAATGTATCCCAGGTACTACAAATAGTGCTCGTTCCTGTACATTATATCAACATGTCTACCACAAGCAATAAGACTTGACAAATTAATTTTTCAGTCTTGGCTTTAATTTATGTTTTAAAGAGTGATGCGTTGAATGAGAAGCATCAGCCCAGGAAAATATTATCTGTGCTGGGAGCTAATTTTAAATGAAAAATATTTTAAATTCAGACATTTGTAGATATTCAACCATATTTTCACTTACTCATGAGCAGGTTTTTAATTAAGGCAGAACATGCTACTTAACATAAATCATTAACTTTGGTAACAAAGTATAGGCAGGACTCAAACTCATAAATGAGATTCATTTATTAACTGATTTTTCCAGGCACTGTGCTGGGCACTAGGGATATACGGGGGGGAGGAGGGAGGAGGATAGGGGAAGACACCAGTTGATCTTCAAGAAATCTAGTCTGTAGGAGACAAACATGTAACTGGTCATTAAAATTACAATATAATAAGTCCTTTTATAAACATTTCCAGATAGATTTTTCCCATATGTCAAGAGGGTGCTAGACTCAGAAAAGAGAAGGTAACAGGAAATAGGTATCTTATCAAGATAACCTACAGAACAGGCATATAAGATTGCAGATGCTACTCAGCCCAGAACACCTGGGAGGCCTCTCTCCTTCCACCCCGGGTGGTATCCGCAAAGGCCTTGACAGAGCTCAAGGACATACCCCTGCAGGGAAGAAGCAGGGCCCGGAGTGGGGAACAAAAGACAATGAACATGCTAACTCCAAGACCAGTGAAAGAAACTGGAGGAGATCCTAATGAAAATGGCAGAAGATTCACTCTCAAAGCTCCAACTCCTCATTAAAACTCTTAACTGAGCTAGAATGTAAAACATAAACCAAAAGTCAAAGACTGTTAAATCGTTTCTTCCTCCATCCCTGTAGGTGTGTGGATATGCACACATGTGAGAATGTTCTCATAAGCTTAACCTATCAACTCTTAAGAACATTTTGGGAATGGGTTGTTTGTACTGCTCCCTCCCTTTCCACTGGAATGTTATCTGGGTGCTTACAAAGAATAAATATACAATGTGTAATGCACAAGAAGAAGAGAAATAGTCTTTTAAAGAACTAGGGAAGGCTTCACTGAGGAAATTATTTGAGCTGAGTCTTGAAGAATAAATAGGGATTCATCCAACCGATATTCCAGGCAGAGGAAATAAAACAGTGTATGAAAAACAGAGGTATGAAGAAAGCACGGAGTGTGCAGGCAACATATAGTTTGGTATAGGATAGCAAAGGGGCATGCTAATGATGGAGAAGAAAGAGGTGAGCCTGGAAACTTAGGTAAGGGTTCTGTCAGGACATACTCTCCCTCAAAGGGAATGAGTGGCTATTAAAAGATATTGCACTAGGAAGTGTTTAATTTACCAGAGAAAGGTTTTATTGAGAGAATGGACCTGAAGTGAGCAGAATATGTAGCTCACACCAAATAAACATATTGGGAAAAGTCTATGCAGAGGTCATCTGAGCTGGGAGGTGGAGGATGTGGGGTATGACCTTGGAAGAGACCACAGAACTCCTGAACTTGGTGGAACTAGACTGTAATCTGTGAGGTTCTACACCAACAGTGGCAGAAGAAAGGGACAGATGTGGATACCTTAAGGGAGTAGATTACTAACTAGGATGGATTGATATGGAAAGAGGAGGCAAGGAAGGAATATAGATGAATCTCAGATGTGCCGTTTTGGTGATTTGGCAGATTTATGGGGAAAGATCTTGATTTCCATTTCATTAAGGTCAAGGGGCCTGTGATGCATGTACGTCACGTTTCCCAGTGGGTAGTTTATCATGATTAGAAGCATGGCTTTGAGGGAGGGAAAATATTTGGTGTCAAAAAGCAGATTAGTGATTGTCTAGGGCCAGAAATGGTGAGTATTGGATACAAAGGGGAACTAGGGAACTTATTGGAGTGATATAAATGTTGTAGCTGTCTACATTTGAAAAAAACTCACTGAACGTGAAATGGGTGTATTGTATTTTGTGTAATTACAATACAATAAAGTTAATTTTAAAAATGGTTTAATTAATAAGTATATTAATGAGAGTTGACAATGTGAAGCAGACAGTATAGATGAGAAAGATTACCGAGTGAGGTAAGAAGAGGACTGAGCCCTGACCGCTGTGGCTCAGTTGGTTGAACATAGTTCCATGCACAGGAAGGTTGCCGTTTTGATTCCCAGTCAGGACACAAACTCAGATTACGGGTTTGACCCCAGGACGAAAGGCAATGCTCGATTTTTCTCTCTCATATTGATGTTTCTCTCTCTTCCTCTCCCTTCCTCTCTCTCTAAAATAAATAAAACATTTTTTTAAAGGCTAGAACTGTATATAAAGGGTAGAAGAGGAAAACTAGCAAAATCGTTAGCCGGTGTTTAGTGCTTGGGCATGAACATTGTTTTAAAGGCCTTTGGGGCTTTATGTCATCTAGCTCTGCTTCATCTTACATATGAAGGAACTAGGGTTCATGTTGAGCTGAAATGCTTTGCTAAGGTCACAAAGTAGTTAATAGCAAAGGCAAAACTAGCCAGGACTCCTGGGCCTGGGATGGTTCTGTGCTAAACTGCTCTATCAGTAGGACTCAATTGCAAAAGGACACCCTACATCACAAAAAGTGCCAACAGTGTCCCACTGGAGTTGTTCCATATATTTATTTCTCTTAATTACTGCTTTCTGTGTGCAGGGGTCATCAAAGAGCCACCGGACCTTAGAAGCTTGTAAAAAGCCTTGGAAGACAAAACCGCCTGGTGAGGAAGGAGAGGGGTGCTCCCAGCTGCCACCACCTGAGATCTTGGAAGTAGAAAGGGATAAGGTTAGATCTAGATATGCACCACCACGACTGCAACTAGAAGAGGCGTTTTTCATCACACAAATACACACTTACAAAGCAGGGTCTCTAGTTTTATTTTGTTTTCCTGGCATGATACACATTGACAGGCACTTTCTGACAATCAAATCAATGAGCATGTCACGCTGACAATTAAGAAAAAGTGTAGAGGAGGTATTTAACATTTTATCAAGCCCAGCACCACCTTTCAATTTTTATTTTCTTCTACTTTAAAAAACACACAAAATGAACCCACATAAGTACACTTGCTCTTAATATGAGAAAAGAGACAAAAAGTTGACTTCGCTGGTAAATACCGAACAGATGGAACCAGAAGCGTCTAGGGGAGAGGAAATAGAGACAAACATGGTTGTCATGGTTTCTTTGAGATGCAATAAACAAAGGGACCCAAATGGACAATAAAATCCCCCATTGGGAAAAACCACATGTTGCTCCTTTCTGTCTTGGTTCGATAACTGCCAAGCTCCCTTTGAATGTCTGGAGTCAGTGGGAGATGAGAGCACAGTGATGCTGTCACTCACCCCTAGCTATTCTCAAATTATATTTACCCTGGGACCATCCTATCCTCCTATATAACAGACATCAAACAATTAATGACAACCTCAGATTAATCAATTGTCCCAGTGGGCAGTGCCCTGAAGAAATATGTGCTACATGTAAACACGCAAGAAGCTGTGCACAGCCTGCGACCAAGTTCTCAGTTTAATTGGGAAGCAGCGAGCACATATGAGGGGAATATAAAAGATTTATGCATCCTGGTGGACACATTCAGGTTCCCCGTCTCTGGAGTCCCTTTGCAGTCATGTCCAAATTAATCTAAATCCAACTCCACTTATATTCTAAGTAATAAGTGAATCGTCTGAGAGCTCGATACATCTGCACTGTCCAATGTTTCCCCATAATTTGTTTGTGGGGTGTTGAAAAGGAGGCAATGGGGATGGGGAGGGACCCCTTCACAACGGCTTTTTTGAGAGTCACACTGAAGCCAAGCACAATGAAGACTGTCCCTCTATGATGTTAAACAGGCAAATGTTGGAAACATTCAAATGTTTGGCTGAACTCATGATCTGTCTAGAGGTTCCGATCAAGTTGACACAAGGTCTTTTCCAAGGTCATCAGAGGCTGCCAGCACTGAGATCAGACTCTTGAAACCCTGGGTTCTCCCCTCCCCGCCAAAACAGATTCTTTCTATTCCACACAAGATTAGGGCTTGTTTCTCCTTGTTTTCCTTGCCCTTCTAGAGTGACCCTCCAGATTGCTGAAGGGTTGTGCAACTTGAGCGGAGGTGCCATGTGGAGGTGAGGAATGTGGCTGTGTTCCTGAAACACTGGGGTGATGGGTGGGAAGACCGGGCACTTGAGCCGGCTGCAGCCGCAGGAAGGCTGGCCTGACCTTGGCTCAGTGACATGTCCTCGGAAGCCAAGAAGTCGCCGAGTGATTTTTAGGTTTTTTAAATTTATCTCTCAAGTCTGTCCCAAAGCCCAAAGCTTGCAACATCTTATTTCCTGTTTGGGGATTTCCTGAAACTGAAACTGAGATGTTGGCCTCTGTAAAGAAATCCATAGAAATACTTCTCTGGAGCTATGACTGCGCATCGGCTTCACCGTACAACTCACCTTGCCAACTCAACACTCTTTTTTTTTTTAAATATATATTTTGTTATTTCAGAGAGGAAGGGAGAGAGAGATAGAAACATCAATGATGAAAGAGAATCACTGATCAGCTGCCTCTTGCACGCCCCCTACTGGGGATCAAGCCCACAATCTGGACATGTGCCCTGACCAGGAATGGAACCATGCCCTCCTGTTTCATAGGTTGACACTCAACCACTGAGTCATACCCACCAGGCTCATTGCTCCTTTTATATCTCCTCACAAAGTGCATTTTTCATTCTTTTTCTTCATTGTCCACACCCCTCTGTTCCTTGTCATTGTCATTCCCCCTAACTTTCTGGTAATATAAAGCCTATTACAGTGATGGCGAACCTTTTGAGCTTGGCATGTCAGCATTTTAAAAAACCCTAACTTAACTCTGGTGCCGTGTCACATATAGAAATTTTTTGATATTTGCAACCATAGTAAAACAAAGACTTATATTTTTGATATTTATTTTATATATTTAAATGCCATTTAAGAAAGAAAAATCAACCAAAAAAAATGAGTTCGCGTGTCACCTCTGACACACGTGTCATAGGTTCACCATCACTGGCCTATTATAAAGTTTATTCTGGGGTGCTGCTTTTTCAAAAGATGGGTTACAATATGAGTTTTAGGGAATTATGTTATCCTCTGTAATTACAAAACTGAGGGAAAGCATCAAAGTAGAAGGAATCACTGACTTGATGAATGGTGTCTGGGTCTTCGACCTGGGACTTGTATGAGGGGGATGGGCATAATAACTATGGCATAGGAAATGACAGCACATGCTATTTTCTTTGAACTTGAAAGCCGGTTTTCCATAATTGTGATCATGGTTTACTACAGTGTCACCTCCAAGATCCCAGGATCATTTTTTCTGAGTTTTTGTTGTTCACACAAATATACCATCATTACTTCATGGTCCTTCCTATTCTACTCAAATTTCTACTTCTTCTATCATAGGTTCTGACTTTTCCATAAATAGGGTGCTTGGTGAAAGATGCTACTCTTTCCAAACACAAAAAAATTCCTCCAGAACGAAGGGAACCCATTTGCCTTGCTTCGCCATATGTAAAGGGATCAATGGGGAGGTCCCTGCCAGAGCAGAGCATCTCCACCCAGGAGACTGGAGATCGCCACCACTACAAAAAGCAGCTAGTGGCAAACCTTCTCTCCATTCAGATAAAAAAGTTTAAAATTTCACTCCACCATGGTTACATGGAGTTTCGTTTTGTATTATAAAAGTAAAGGGGGTGGGGAGAAACTACCTACCTCAAGTAGTTATTGTGATAACTAAGTGCTATTATATAAGACAGCCTCCAGCACAGTGCTCACCAGAGGCATAAATCATGTCTTGGGCTTTCTTTTAATAGTAGAACAAAAACACCTCATGTAATATAGTTAACAATATGGCCTTTAACTAACAAACCCCCTTGCCAGTCCTTTCTCCTTTGATATTACCAGATAAAATGGCAGAGAAATAATTTCCTTTCTATCCCCAATACCACTCAACAGCGTTCTTCCTCCTTCAAAGAGTGTGCTTTCCTTGAAAACACAGTGGCTTTGAAATGGTTGGTTACTGTCTTAATAAAAAACCACCTACAAAATCAAATTTCTTAGATTTTGATGAACAAAGAATGGTACACAGAGAAGAACTTCAAAGACCAGTCCAATCACTTCCTGTTAGGCACAAAAGCTAAGTAAGGTCCAGGGAGGTTAAGAGATTTGTACAAAATCAGGGTGGGAAGAGATCAACCAAAGAACTTGTATACATATATGCATAACCCATGGACACAGAAAATAGTGTAGTGAGGGCTAGGGGGCAGGGGGGAGGGGGAGAGGCAGACTAGAAGGGGTCAATGGGGAAAAAGGAGGACATATGTAATACTTTCAACAATAAAGATTTAATAAAAAATAAAAAGTAAAAAGAGAGATTCGTACAAAATCATATTTAGTTCATGGCAGAGCTAAGATTGAGAAAGAACCCAGTCATAGGGCAACAGCAATGTGACCCTTCTTGCCTCCAGGCACGGAAAGCCACTGGTCTGCGATAAAAGGGGGATGGGGCCGCAGGAGCCCCTAAATTTCCCCCTTATGCCACGTCAGGGACATGAGTATCAGATCTCTTCCTGTCCCCTGGAGCTTACATCTTCCCACAGTAAAGAGTATCGAAGCCATGCCACAGTGGGTGGCACCAGGCTCTAGCATCGTCTAGAAAATGTGAGTCCGTGCTTTCTCCTTGTCTTCCGTGGTGCCCCGACAGATGCTCTAGACCAGTGGTTCTCAACCTTCCTAATGCCACGACCCTTTAATACAGTTCCTCATGTTGTGATGACTCCCAACCATAAAATTATTTTCGTTGCTACTTCATAACTGTAATGTTGCTACTGTTATGAATCGTAATGTAAATATCTGATATGCAGGATGTATTTTCATTGTTACAAATTGAACATAATTAAAGCACAGTGATTAATCACAAAAACAATATGTAATTATATATGTGTTTTCCGATGGTCTTAGGCAACCCCTGTGATGAAAGGGTCATTCGACCCCGAAAGGGGTCGCGACCCACAGGTTGAGAACCGCTGCTCTAGACAAAGCAGCTGAACTTGGTCTGTGACAGGATCAGAAATGACAGGGAATGCTCACAAACCAATGGGCCCACCACAGCAGGCCATCTATCATCCTGAGAAAAGACAAATCAGCTTCCACACAACTGGAGCTCCCAAAGGCATTCACTTCCACCCTCACATTGATCAAAATGCACAGGCTGTCCAGCCAGAATCATACACTTATTATTCTGCTCAGCGGTATAAGGGACGGTTGGGAACATCTCGCTGATCTCACACACACACACACACACACACACACGAAGGAGAACCGTCTTCACAAAACATTCTGCCGCTCTGGGGATTGGGAGGACACAGGGCAAAATGAAAATCAGAAAGTTAACAGAGGTGACTGAGAGTATGGAGAAGCCAGAGACGGGCCATGTCCTTTCGACTTGAAGAGTAGGTGGATCAACTTCACACAGCTTTTAGAACTCACTCACATCCTCGAAACCAACAGATGGAATCTCTCATTGCCAAGTTCTCATGCATCTCAGTTCCCGCTCAGCATCAGGACACGGCGTTTGCCAAACGCCAATAAACTGCAACTACTAGTGAGGAACCAGGAATCCCTCCCTTTCAGGGAGGAAAGCATTCACTCTGCATTACGTGAACTTCCACAAAACGCAGCAGGTACATGGGTGCAAACATGCACAATGAAGGTGATCAGTGTCCATGAAAAATACAGTCACCTCCCCTTATATCGGGGGATGCCTTCCAATGCCCGCAGCGGGTGCCTGAAACCACAGACAGTACCAAACCTTATATATATACACACACACATACACACACACACATACATACACACACACTATGATAGTTTAATTTATAACTTAGGCATTATAAGAGATGAACAACAGTAACTAATGACAGAATAGGGCAAGTGTAACAATATACTGTACTAAACGTTATGTGAATGTGGTCTCTTTCTCAAAATATCTTATCGTACTGTACTCACCCTTCTTCTTTTGACGTGAGACCATAAAAAGTATTAAGTTGGGAACTTTCCGCTTTTCCCTGCAAGGCAGCACTGCACGGCTTCCCTGTGGCCCGCCCCAGCTGGCAGCACCGCACCCCCGCGCTCCGGGGACATTAGTGACTAAACTAAGGGTGACTTGAACGCAAGCCCGGCGGCGCCCGGCAGTCCATCTGATAACCGGGCCACGACGACCTAACGCGAGAGCACGTCTGCAGCGTAAACAGCGTGTAGACGCTGGAAAGGGGATGATTCACGTCCGCCAGGGATGAAGGCCTCGCGAGATTTCATCAGATACTCAGAACGGCGCGTAATTTAAAACATATGAATGGTTTATTTCTGGATTTTCCATTTACTATTTTCAGACTGCGGTTGACTGTGGGTAACTTAAACCATGGCAAGCAAAACTACAGATAAAGGGGGGGGGGGGTGAGGACTACTGTATTTACCTTTTGAGTATAAAAAATATAGAGGTGACCCCTGAGGGTAGTTCATATCTATTGTGTCATCAGGCTCATTATGAGTACTGCGGCAATTCTCATCCTAAAGGGTAGTAAACAGCGGATATGATATTCAAATATTAAGGCAACCTAGAAAGTAAACCTCTGGAACTCTGTAGTCTATATCATTCTGATACTTATTTAAGTTAGTCCTTGAATACTAGGCCCCAAAACTCTTGAGCCGAAAAGTTTTGATTCCTATCGACCAGCCACCTTAGTGCCTGGGCTTCTCTCTTGGACTGTTGGAAGCTGGGTATCCACATCTCTCGAGAAGCGCTCCGACGCGGAGCCACAGGTGAGAAAGCAAACACTGTGGGCTCCGGGCAACTCAGGTGCGTAACATCTGCCTTCCATCTTTTGGGTGGTAAGCCCTGCATTGAGAGAAGGGGAAAAAAGAATTAAAAACATACGATAAGGAAGCCAAGTCCCATGTTCCTGCCTCGCAATAACAGAACCCAGCACGTACTTTCCCTAAAGCAAGTAACTTCACTCCATGGAGTCTCAGTAGTTATACTGCTGAATAGTGGAAAAGATGGAAGATATCTAACATTTATTGAGAATATTCTGTGCACTAGACACTTTGCTAAGCATTTTATGCAGGTTACCTCATTTAATTCTTATGGCAAACCCTACGTAGAGACCAGTACCCTTCAAAAGTGTCAAAGTTATTAAAAATAAGGAAAAAATGAGCAACTGTCACAGATTGGAAGAGATCAAGGAGATGAGATGACTAAATCTGGGATCCTGGAATTAGTGCTGGAACACAAGGGATATTAGTGGAAAAGCTGTGAAAAATGACTGAAGTCTGTAGATCATTTAGTAGTAGTGCACCAATATTGACAAATGTGCTGTGGTTATGAAAATGTTAGTCTTAGGGAAAGCCAAGTGAAGGGGATACAAGAACTCTGTGCTCTATGTGTAACTCTTCTGTCATTTAAAATCATTTCAAAATTAAACATTTTTAAAAGACAATAAAAAAATGCCTTTAAAATTCTGAGAAAAATTGGTGTCCATTTTAGTAGCTTACACACAGCTAAACTATTGCTTAAATGTTAGAGTAGAATCAAGACGTTTCAGATATCCCCCATGTACCCCTTCTCAGTAAGCTTTCTGGGGGTATATGATCACCAAAACAAGAGAGCAAACCAAGAAAAGGGGAGAAAAGCATGCAGGAAAGAGAGGTGGCAACACAAAAGAAAAAGACACGAAAGGCAATTCCCAAGATGCTGTGGAAGGGAGATCTCAGGCCGATCCCTACACTGAATGTGGAAGGCAGTCAGTACATACTGGAGGAATAAGGATGCTCTGTGAGAAATTTCTTCAACAAGATGAAATGAACTGGATGACTGGTATATTTGAACATCTTCAAAGGAGATTTCAACAATCAATAAAAATTAAATTAGTGATAAGTACGTAGAAAAATAATAAACAAGAAGACAATTATTAACTAGAAAGAAATAAAAGCTATACAGGCAAGGGAAACAAATGATAGTATAAAACAAGGTTCATCTCTGAATAACAGTCATAACCCCATAAACACTGAATATTTAAAAATACTGTATGAGCATGTTATTTACTGAGTAAATACCAAAATACTTAGGTAACTAGGGAGGTAAGTGAGTGCTTCTAGGAAAGGAAAAAAGTGGAAAGTAAAAGACCACTCTTTTTTTAAGACTACTCTTTTTAATGCTTTTTTAATTATTTAAGTATAATTACATACAATATTATATTAGTTTCAGGTGTATAACAGATGATTCAATATTTCTATGCCTTACAGTGTGACCACCTCACTTAGTCTAGTAATCATCCTGTCTTTTGAAAAAGAACAACATTGGAAGATTGACACTACCTCATCTGCAAGACTTATCATAAAGCTACAGTACCCAAATACAGACGCATTAATCAGTCCAGAAATTGACCCATACATATGTTGAAAAATTGATGTTTGAAAAAGAAGCCAAGGTAATTCAATCAGGAAAGAATAATCTTTCCAACAAAATGGTGTGGATATAATTGGATATCCAAGTAAACAAGCCTCAACTCTTACATCATAATGCATTATAAAAATGAACTCCAAGTGGATTATAGACCTAAATGTGGAAGTTAAAATTACAAAATTTCAGGAAGAAAATCTTAGTGACCTTAGGTTAGACAAATTTTTTTAAAACAGGTCAGAAAAAGCATAAATTCTAAAAAGATAAAATTGATGAACTGGACTTCCATCAAAATTTTTAAAACTTGCCCTAACCGGTTTGGCTCAGTGGATAGAGAGTTGGCCTGCGGACTCAAGGGTCCCAGGTTCGATTCCAGTCAAGGGCAAGTATCTTGGTTGCGGGCACATCCCCAGTAGGGGGTGTGCAAGAGGCAGCTGATCGATGTTTCTAACTCTATCCCTCTCCCTTCCTGTCTGTAAAAAATCAATAAAATATATTTTTTTAATTTTTTAAACTTTACACTTCAAAAGACACTGTAAAGAAAATAAAAAGACAATACTAAATGTAAACTGTAATTTTAAAATAAAATGAAATGAAATGAAAAGCCACAGTCTGGAAGAGAACTTTTGTTAATTACAAAATTAACAAATGAGTTGTATTCAAAATTATTACAACTGAAGATTAACAAGAAAACTCAATTTTCAGAAAATGAGCAAAATATTTAAAGAGACATTTCACCAAATAAGATATTGATGCCAATAAAATATTAAAGGATACTCAACATCATTAGTTACTAGAAAAATGTAAATTAAACCACCATGAGATACCACTATATACCCATCAGAATGGTAAAAAATTTTAAAACTGACCACACCAACTGTTAACGAATGGAACTCATAGAATGTAAGATAGAGCAATTTTGGAAAATAGTTTAGTAGTTTCTCAAAATGTTAAACATACATCTTCCAAATGATCTAGGCATTACACTCCTAGGTATTTATAGAAGAGAAATGAAAGCATACATCCTTACAGAGATTTGTACATAAATGTTCATAGCAGCTTTATTTGTAACAGCCAAAAACTGGAAACAAGTCAAATGTCCATCAACAAGTGAATAGATAAGCAAATTTTGGTATGTCCAAACTTCAGAATAAAGAGAAATGTAATACTAATATGTTGTGGATGACTGTCGTTATTATCATGCAGACTGAGAGAAGCCAGACACAAAAGAGTACACATTACATGATTGCATTTATATAAAATTCTAGAAAACTGCCTAGAATTTTGTCAAAAGTGACAAAAAGCAGATGGGTGCCTGAGGCAAGGAGTGGTGAGAGACATGAAGAAACTTTTGAGGGATGACAGAAATGTTTGTCATCTCAATTGTGGTGATAATTTTACAGGTGTATGCATCGTAACTAATCAATTTTCACTCTTTAAATCCTAGTATATGCAGATTATTGTATGTCAATTATACTACAATAAAGCTATTTTTTAAAGTTTATCCCAATTCCATGAAGTTATATTTCTCATGATTACATGTTGTCTCTCCTATTTTAGCCTCTTTGAGGACAGGAGCATTTATCAATAAATGTTCTTTAACTGACTAAAATTAACTCATGGGTGACCTCTTCAATAATGGAAGACTTTCTCCTACATAAATAAAGCAAACTACACTGAGAATAAGCCTACTCAGATTCACCAGGATGTCAGACTAAGGTTGGCCCCTTGATTGCTGCCTCCTGGTAGTCATGCCCAGTGTATTCCCCTCCCCTTGAGTGTAGGTATCACTTGTCACTTGCTTCTAACCAACAGAATATGACAAAGATGAGAGGATGTCTCTAATTACGTGCATATGATTACATTTTTAAGATTGTAGTACTGGTCTTGCAAGAATCTCTCAGTCCCTGGCTGGCTTAGAGGAAGTAAGCAGCCATGATGGGGAAGCCCACATGACAAGTGTAGGGGAACTCACTTCAGAGATGCAATATGGCTCCACCATGTGACTGTTGGACTCTCTGTGACTATGTAACTCTCTGGAACCTCATGCATGGCTGACTACCCCAAAAACCAGAATGCCACTCAAAGACAAACATGATACCCTCAGGAAGGAGGTTAATGAATGTAGAGAGTATAGTAACTTCCTGATGTTATCTTTTAACTTAGTGATTCATTGTTCTACCAGGAGGTCTATATGCCAACTGGTTTTGCTGTTAACCTTTGCTATTAACCCCCTTTTAAAGGGGACCTTGTCCTGGGAGGGGTATGAATTTTTCCTGGCCTGCCCCCACTAGGGAGCAGCTGTTTTGCCTGTGTATGTAAGTTTCTTCTATTAAAGCTCGTATGAATTTGGATAAGGCTATGTGTCAGTTCTTTGGAATTGATCCTAAATTTAGACTTTGGGGGCTTTTCCCAACACAAGAAACTCGAGAACCTGAGAGCAGCCTCCAGCCTACAACTGGCTCCAAAGAGATGCTCTCAATCCTACAAACTCAAGAAATTGAATCTGCCAACAGGCCTGTGAGTTTAGAAGCAGACCTGTCCCCAGTTGAGCCTCCAGATGAGAACCCAGCCCTCATTAACAGCCCTGATTGAATCCTTCCAGGGCACCCAGCTAAGCCATGACCAGAATCCTAACCCACAGAAACTGTGATATAACAAGTATATGTTGTTTTAAGCTACTACGTCGGTGGTAATATTGTTTACACAGCAATAGATATCATACTGAGTAGTATGTGTCTGAGAAGGAGAGGAGGGCAAAAGCAGAATAAAGGGGGAATATATTTGATATTCTAATAGTATTTTCTACATCCAAGTACAATGATTTAAACTACTATCAATTGCAAGATAAAAAATAACCACAGAGGAAATCAAATTATTTCTTTCAACTGAAAAGGAAAATGTGAAGAAACATATTTAAGTAGCTTACTTTAAGGCAGGGCTGGAGAACATCTGGCCCGTGGGCCATATAAGGCCTGAGAAATCATTTGGTCTGGGCCTACCAAGCCATTGGGGATGAGTTATTTAAATGTTTGACCAAATATAGCAGGCTAATTGTTAAGTTGATAATTTTGTATGGCCTGAGAATGATGTTATAAATATCCAAATGGCTCTTGGCAGAAAAAAGGTTCCCCACCCCTGCTTTAAGGCATGCCTCACAAAAGCTGTAACAAGTCTTGTAAAATAAATGCAAATGAAAACAACTGGTCCAATACCCTATTTAATTTCATGGTATGTTTTGGTTTGCTTTTCAATAACGAGCACATTAGCATTAGAGAACTATAACAGGTTCACTGAAATGCAAGCAAAGCCTAGTTATCATCTTCACTGACCAGCACTGTGGGAAGACTGACAGCAAGGTGGAGGAGAGCCTATTCTATGTGTTTCTTCAAAGACTCCGAAGAGAAGGACATTGAATCACACCACCCTCAGGCATGCTAAAATATCAGTTAGCTGTTTTTGTTGGAAATACAGGAATGTATGATTCTCCTATATCTTTTAGAAAGCTATTTACCAATATTGTTTTCCCTTCTTTTCCAGTCCCCAGTAATCCTTCCAAAAGGGCTTCTGTGAAGTGCTGAAACAGTTAGGGTTTGTGTGAGTCATTCAGTTTTCTGTGAATATAATTTCCAAACCTGAAAAGGACTGTTAAGTACAAAGCAGGCAAATCATCACCCTCAGAAGTTCTATTTCTGCCTTGGCATGTTTTGAAAATAAATAATTGGTATAGCATGGGCAATTAATATGATCTCTACTTTCTCGTGTGTTTTTGTAGTAGTATGTGTATTTTGTTTTTGCTGTTATGTGGCCCTATAAATTAGGTCATAAAGGAAGTCATTGGACATCAGGATGCATTCTCTAAGAACAATGATGTAATATTAAGTGTTCCTGTTGCTGACCAAGGCACTCAGCTTAAAATAAATTATTTTATGAGCAAACATTTGTCACATAAAACCAGATAAAATAATTTAAAATTTCATAATAATTAAAATCAGGAAAATAATGTTTTAAATACATATTTAGTATATAAAAGCTTTATATAGTATACACAAAATACATAAAAATAATTCCACACACTGTTTAGATTTCTGTTTGACCAGAAACTAATATGCTAGTCAAAATAAACATTTGCCTTTGGAGAATTTATTTAAACCATTATGTGTATATGGGAGTCAGGCAAAGGACTGATAGGTGATACCCAAGTGCTATGTTGGGGCCTCTCATCTTTAAAAGATTTCAAAGGTAGTAGTTGAAACTAATTTTTCTTTTTCTTTCAATAAATTACCTTATAAAAATTCAGTTATATGTAAAGTGGGGCCATGCCTGGTATAAGTGACTAAACAAACAAATGTTAAAAGCATCTAGAACTCTGAAGACATGACTAAGAACTTTATTTATACGAATTCGTGCACCTTGAAAGGAACTTTGGGCCGTGAGGCTGCAGTGGGTACAGAGGCGGGTCTCAGCCCATCCTCCTCGCCCCCGCCCGGCCCCTCCCGCTGCAGCCCCCAGTCCCCTGTCTGCCAGCAGCCCCACTCCCACTGCTGCCACCACTCCCACTGCCGCCACCACTCCCACACGCTGACGGCACTGGCCCCGCTCACACCCATTGACAGCATGGAGTGATTGGGGCCGGCGCCAGCAGCGGTGCGAGCAGGGCTGGCACCGTCAGTGGGTGCAAGTGGGGCTGGCGCCAGCAGTGGGTGCAAGCGGCGGCTGCTGCCCTCATCTTCCCTCAGGAGCAGGAGGAGGTGAGAAGCCCTCAGGGGCGATCAGGGCCAGCAGCTGCCACCTCCACCCACTGACAGTGCAGAGCAATTGGGACCAGCACTGGACGCCGGCAGCGGACGAGAGCGGCAACTCCGGCACTGGCTGCAGGTGCAAGCACCAGGCGGGACCACGGCACGTGGGAGCAAATAATTTTCAGTAACCACCAGATGTTCGTCCTGATGACAGCGACCAGTGCCCCGCCTTGGTCTGGTGGCCCCGCTCACCTGCTCCACCATCCCACTGTGGTCAACGCCCACCATGTTCTGCGCTCTGCCGCCTGCTATTGACGCCCACCATGGTCCACGCGTGCCCTCTGTTGGTCAGCGCATGTCATAGCGACTGGTTGTTCGGTTGTTCCACCATTTATTAGCCTTTTATTATATAGGATAATTTAAGAAAAATAATCTTTTAAGGATTATTCCCATAATCCTTTGAATATTCTCTATACATGAAAAAGCATGAGGAGAAAGAACAGGAATCAAAGAAAGAGGAAGGTTAATTTATTGTGTATGTGAACTGAAAAGTGAGGCATGAGTATAAGGCGTCTGGCCAAAACCACAGCATTGACAGAAAGGTGAAAGATTAAAGGACAAGATTCAAAACTTTGAAGTTTTTTTAAATTTTTTGGCCTCTTTCCTCCTTCTGCAGCCTCCCGTCTCACTACCCAGCACCTGCAGCATGGTGTCCTCCAGAAGAAACAATAAAGAGACTCTAAGGCCTGAAGGAAGAAAGACATGACAGTGAACTTCATGGAAATCCTCAAAGGATAGGAATAGTCAACCTGCCTACAGAGCCTGGCCTCTCTGACGGGAATGAGGAGCAGTAATGAGGTGGCTGCCACAGAAGGACACCAAATGGCAGACACCATCAAGATGGCCCCCTAGCACCTCTCTGCCAAACCTTGAGTCACCTACCTTTTCCTGAAGCCTAATGTTATCCCACACCTTGCTGCACACCATGCATTCAAATGCATCAATGTAGTTGTCTTGGTTGATGTCTTGCACTCCCCATGTCCTTTCCCTGAGAGCTGTGAGGAGTCGCTGGTTGGAGATCTCACCCTTCAGCTTCCATTCCATATAGGCCTCGTACAGTCTGTCATCAGAGTCCAGCTGTCGGATGTAAGCTGCCAGTTCCCTAGGGTGAGAAAATTCCGATACGAGAATAGCACTTCTATTACTTGGAAGCCAGTCGGTGACGCTGGGGGATCCATAATACACAGGGACTACCCCCAGTTTCAGAGGTCTCCAGAACTTCTCAGTGATGTAGTCGTCACAAATTGCATTCTCAAAAGCAAGGATGAACTTGTACTGTGCGATGATCCTATAGAAGCCATCGGCATCCATGGAGGCTGGATTTTTCAGCTGCCAAGGGAGATCTTTGTTGTGTAAACACTCGCCATAGGAATCCACCTCAATGTACGTCATCAGCTCTCGAACATAACTGTCCCTATCCGATGGCGGGTCACAGTCTGACTGCACATACACCAGCGGAGCGAGTCTTTTCCGAAGGCTGTTTTTAGACGGCAAAGGGACCAGGTATCGGTGAGACTTCAGGACCCCTATGCCCTCCAGGTACTGGGTGGTGAGTGGCAGGTGGGAATGCCGACTGAATGTGGCAGTGTAGTTGAACAAAGTGATGACTGGCTTATGAAAGAGCTTATAATTGTTTTTTGGAGACTCTTCATGAAAAAGGGCCCAGTCATGATGGGCTTTCCGGGGCAGAGGTAAGCTATCTATGTTAAAGTCAGTACCTAGGAGAAGAAAAGAAAATATGAGTATGCCCCAAAGAATCTTGGTGCAAGGTTTGAGTCCACCTGGTAAGATTAGAATACAGAGAAGTCTGAAGCTGCAAATAAAAAGCATGTTACAGTGTCTGCAAAGTGCCTGGCAGGCAGTCATACAACTCTCACCCCAGAAACTGCTTCGGGAGAGAATCACTAAGGACAGGACCCTCTCTCTCGTGTAATGAAAAGGGAAATGGGAGTGGTGTCTAGCCGAGATCTAATGGGAGAACTCATTCCACTGCCTCCTACAATTGCCTTTTCTTCCTGAGGTTGCTGCCTAAGAGAGGACGTAAGAAATAAAGATATAGACAGTTCTTAAAAAAGAAAAGAGTAAGAGAAAGGAAGCCAACAAGAGAAAAGCAATCAGCTTGGCAGATTGATTAACTGAAAAAAGGTGAAATCATGCAGAAGTAGCCAGAACAAATATACAGGATAGATTTTTTAATCCAAATGATCGATTTCAACAAAGTGCAGTTAATCAATCTTAGTCAAAATGGTAGACAAGAGGCTTTTAAAGACGAAAGAGCTGATAATAGCACTATGTTACAGACCACTGCAGCATGGACATGAATTAACAAGCACATCAAGAAATAAAGAAGGCATAACAGGATTATAATTATGAGTGACTCTAGCTTCCACGGGATTAACTGGGGAGCCTCTGAAACATGATCGCGTGCAGACAGAAGTGATGGATGTGGTAAGCAATTGTTTCCTGACTGCATGGGTGGAGGCCCAATCAGGACGAATTTCTTTCTCTAACTGAGAAAGAAGAATTAAGACAGTATCACAATATAAAATACAGAATTTCTAAAATGTTCCTGACATGGATAATTTTCTGGCCCCTGATTTGTGTTTTTAAGTGTAAGGAAAGGGGAGAAAAATCCATCTTCCAGCACCCACTGGGAAGAAGAGCACCAAATAAATGCTTCTAGTGAAGTAAAATATATCGTCCAGTAGAATTCATAAAAATTAATTATTTAATGCCAGTGCACACTATCAAATAAATATATACTCCATAGTACCAACAATACATAAATAAAAAATCAATTAATCAAAAAAGGCTTTTAAACAATTAAAGATCAAGTAAAATTATGTTGGAAGACATACACTGAACACAGAGATATTGCTAAAGAAAGTACTACTGTCTTTTTTTTTCTTTTAATCTTTATTGTTGAAAGTATTACATAGGTCCTCCTTTTTCCCCATTAACCTCTTCCAGCCTGCTCCTGCCTCCAGGCCCTCACCACCCCATTGTCTGTGTCCACTGGTTATGCATATATGCATACAAGTTCATTGGTTGATCTCTTTCCACCCACCCTCCCCTGCCTTCCCTCTGAGATTCAACAGTCTGTTCATGCTTCTATAACTCTGGGTCTATTTTTGATCATCAGTTTATTTGTTTCATTAGATTCCACATATGAGTGAGATCATGTGATACTTATCTTTCTCTGACTGGCTTATTTCGCTTAGCATAATACTCTCTAGGTCCATCCATGCCATTGCAAATGGTAAGAGTTCTTTTTTTTATTGCCGTGTAGTATTCCATTGTGTAAGTGTGCCATCGTTTTTTTATCCACTCATCTGCTGATGGACACTTAGGCTGTTTCCAAGGCTTAGCTATTGTAAATTGCGCTGCTATGAACGTAGGGGTGCCTACGTACTACTGTCTTGATAACAGGCTTTTATTCTCAATGATCAAGAATGAAAGACTAACATCTAAATGTGGTTATATATTTATTTACTTGGCATTTGCTATATCTGACCATTAGCATAAAAAAAGAATACTCATCCACACACCTGAGATCTAATGGCACACAGAGTTGGGATGGTCAGCAACGGTTAATAGAGAAACATGAGAAGATGAAAGAGAAGAGGATTTTAGGCAACTTACTGCACTGCAGTGGTTGCTGCTCAAAAAGGTTCTAGGCTGGTCAAGTAACCAATGATGGGAACTGGAACCCATAAAACTTGAGTTAGAACATAAAGTTTCCACCGATGGCACAACACAGAATCAAGGCCATCTGCCTAGGAGAGGAAGAACTACAGTCCAATCCATGCAAGTCAGAGTAAGATTCTAACTGTAAGATTAGAGACTGGAGGAGACTGATTAAAACAAAGCTGGGTCTGGAATTAACGGGGGGATCAGATACAGATGTCTTGAGTAAGTGACTCAAACACCAGTGGCTGTCTGTTGCTACTAGTTATGTGGCACGTGGCTGATTCTTCACCTAGCTCACCCTGGATGTGCCATAGGAAAGATCCAATATGCAGAGCAGGGAAACAGAAAGACACAAAATCCGCCTCCAGTGCTTCGGATAATGGAGAGGACTTGAGTTTCATCTCTGCTTGTCTAAACCAGTAAAGTACGGGAGAAACCACATGGCTATGCTAGACCTTTTCATGGCCACTATGTGGGTCCACTCAGACTGTGTGATAATAGGAACCAAACGTGAAATAGGCGCCAGTTATAATGAACCTTTCATTAACTTCAACTAGAAGATGAGGGCTTACAAACTCATTATTCCTTTTCCAAGCTGCTATTGAAACCTTGATGTTGGAAGGATGGGGAGAAGAGTATTGAGTTGCTCCCATATGCAATCTGCAGTAGCAAAAAAGCCTGCCGAATCTAAGCAAGAAACATTGACTTATATTCATGTGCTAAAACGCAACACGCTTCTTAAAAATGAAGGCTGAGGTTCTCATACGTCCATCTGAATTTTGTTTAATTTGTAGTAGTGGCTTTATATCTTTAATAGTGAAGAAAGGCCTGTTTAAGAGGAATCTAGCCCTAGGTGGTTTGGCTCAGTGGATGGAGCATCAGCCTGTGGACCAAAGGGTCCCAGGTTCGATTCCGGTCAAGGGCACATGCCAGGGGTTGTGGGCTCGATCCCCAGTAGGGGGCGTGCAGGAGGCAGCCAATCAATAATTCCCTCTCATCACTGATGTTTCTATCTCTCTCCCTCTCTCTTCCTCTCTGAAATCAATAAAAAAAATATTTTTTTAAAAAAAGAGGAATCTATCTTTCTACAAACATTTCCCTTTTTTTCTTTCTATTTTAAAAAGTACTTCCTAGCCCAGCCAATGTTGCTCAGTGGTTGATCATAGACCTATGAACCAGGAGGTCACGGTTTGATTCAGGTCAGGACACATGCCTGGGTTGCAGGCTCGATCCCTGATAGGGGCCATGCGGGAGGCAGCCAATCAATGATTCTCTTTCATCATTGATGTTGCTCTCTCTCTCTCCCTCTTCCTTCCTCTCTGAAATCAATAAAAATATGTATTTTTTAAAAGTGCCTCCCAGTTACTTCCCTAAGATACACAATACACATTAAAAATTAGCTCCCTAACAGATCTAGAATACTTCACTGAGGATATCCTGGCATAAAATATGAGTATTGATATTGAGCAATTCCTAAAAGGTATTGGATGTGGCTCAGGAAACAAGTGAGTTATTTAAATGCCCACTATAACAAGAGTTGGAACCTGGGTCTTTAGAGAAATTAAAATCAACTAACCTATAGTAAAAGTGACTAACTTACATGTGATTGGTTAACTAGTCCTCTTCATTGTAGCTTACATTTAACAAAATCAGATTCAAACTTTCTTCTCTCTGGGTTATTTTGTTTACTGAATACTGACAAATTTATTCGTTCCTTTAAATAACAGCTGACAAATAGATCTTAAGCACTAAAGTGCATCGCAAAGGAAACTGCGACTTGGAATACAAATGGAATAAAACTAATGCTGGCAAATGATGCCAGATTGCTGACTACGGAGCCTGAATTTGAAACAGCAGGTAAGCAGCGGCGATACTTTACGGTACATGTTTCTGTGTTCCTTTCCTTCTTTTGTGAGTCCCAGACAAACTGGTGAAAACAGAAAAGCAACACATGTTATTAACCCCACTGGACTAACAAAGTTTCAGTCATTTATCTGGAGCTAAAAACCCCTGGTGGGACCAGAATTTTCAGACTGGCTAATGGTGAAGGAGCAGAGGTATCACTGGCCCTGCTACAACATGGAATCTATTGCATAACTTATCCTTGGCTCCCCAAGTGCACCCACAGAAATATCACCCAACTTAAACCCAGTCCACTTAAGAAGACAGCACGCCTTAGCGTCCCATAAAGCAAGCCAGTCAGAGAAAGGCAAGTATCACATGATCTCACCCATATGTGGAATCTAATGAACAAAATAAACTGATGAACAAAATAGTCACAGAAACATAGAAGCATGGAACAGACTGATGAATCTCAGAGGGAAGATGGGGGTAGGTGGGAGGGTGGGGAGAGATTAACCAAAGAACTTGTATGCATATATGCATAACCCATGGACACAGACAATAATGTGATGAAGGCCGGGGCAGGGAGCGGGTGCAGGGTGGGGCGAGGGGGTAGGGGTGTCAATGGGTGAAAATAAAGGGGCATCTGTAATACTTTCAACATTAAAGATACATTTTTAAAAATTTGGTACCACAAAATATACTCCCAATAGAGGGAACTAAAACTTTTGAGGAAAAACAGCTTAAGCCAAGGAGCTGCTTCTTACACTATCATCGAGCATTTGCGTTGTTCATTGCTGTTTTCAAAGCCATTTCACATGAATTTTCTCAACTTGCCCTCACAATCCCATCAGGCCATTTACGTTCTCTAGAAGGTTAACTAAAAATGTGCAAGACTGGTGTTGGTACCTGGGAAAGGATCCTGTTATCTCAGGCTAAATTCTAAGCAAGGGCACTAGAGTCTCCTGTCACACATGCGTCCCTGAGGACATAGCCTGGCTGTAACCAGTTCAGAGACTGTGGCAGGCCACACAACTCAAAACACTCTCATACTAACTTCTAGACCCGTGTTCTTTTCTCTTTCCCATTATCTCCCTTCATGAGTCCTTTTACCTGCCCCTTAATCAATTCTATGTCACAGAGCCCTCTCTCAATTATCCATGTTATAGCCCTCTATCAATTATACATGTGCAATTAGGCATCTGTCCATTCTACCCCCGGGCCTGGGAATTTCTCAGGCCCCTTATTGAGCCTGTGCTGCAGGCCAGTCAATAACTTTGCAGTCCCTTCTTAACAGTGTAGGGCCTGAGGCAAGAGTATAAAGACAGTCTCACCTACCATATGTCTAAACACGCTATAAATCAATTTAACAAGTTGTTAGATGCTTTATCTTTCTACTTTAACATTTAAACATCAGAATTTTATTTCAATGTGTAAAGCCGTGGTTCATACCAAATAGGGACACATATATTCAAAACTAACGTCCTTGCCTGCTACAATCCATAATTTTCTTTGGGGCTTGGCATGGGGTAAAAAGAGAAGGGAGAGGATTCTCCTTCACTTGCTGACTCATCCTCCCTCAATCTCTCAAACCTCCCCTTCCAATCACTTAAGTCGGCCATAGGTGAAACCCATATTCTCTTCCTCGAGGGCAGTGATGGCGAACCTATGACACGCGTGTCAGAGGTGACACGCGAACTCATTTTTTTGGTTGATTTTTCTTTGTTAAATGGCATTTAAATATATAAAATAAATATCAAAAATATAAATCTTTGTTTTACTATGGTTGCAAATATGAAAAAATTTCTATATATGACACGGCACCAGAGTTAAGTTAGGGTTTTTCAAAATGCTGACATGCTGACCTCAAAAGGTTCGCCATCACTGCTCTAGGGCCTAGAGGAAGTGGTTGACAAACTCATTAGTCAACAAAGCCAAATATCAACAGTACTTCTTCAAAATAGACTCACCCAAGCCGAAAACCGACTTCTGCGCATGGGCCACGAAGTTTCAATCGCACTGTACGTGCACCCACACATGGTATTTTGTGGAAGAGCCACACTCAAGGGGCCAAAAAGCCGCACGTGGCTCGCGAGCCGCAGTTTGCCGACCACGGCTCCAGGCAGTGGTTCTCAACCTTGGCTGCCACATTAGAATCACCTGGGAATCTTTTAAAATCCTGATTTCTGGGCCCTCATCCTCCGGAGATTCTGTTTCTTTGTTACTAATGTTGTGGCCTCACCCCATAACAAAGAAACAGAATTTCCGGAGGATGAGGCCCAGAAATCAGGATTTTTAAAAGATTCCCAGGTGATTCTAATGTGCAGCCAAGGTTGAGAACCACTGGTCTAGACATTAAAGTACCAGGGGATAGGCCGTTATTGCTGACCCCTGGTCACCTGCGTATGTCCCACTAAATCTAGGCAGATAATTAATTGGGGCATAACTGGGACAGGGGATAAGGGTGGAAGTTGAGCTCAGCTCTACACTGAAGCCTCTCTCCTCTATTACAGTAGTTCAAATAAAGTCTGTCTTGCCATTTTTAACAAGTTTCCAGTGCAGTCACCCCTGGACAACCTTTAAGCCCGTTTGCTCTTGGGAGGATAAACCAGGAAGTGGCCAGTGCAGGTTCTGGAGTGGGCTCCAATTCGGCCTTTGGGGCAGGGAATTCAGGGGTCCTGGTACTGGGAGTGTGGTGTTTAAGGTGAGGAGGGCCTGTGACCGTGGCCCATTGACTCCTCGCAGCTAGAGAAAGGCCAAAGTAGACAGACCCTTCTTGGCCAGGTCTAAGGGTTCCATTGTTCAAATGTTGCCACTCATCCTACCCAAGCGTGGTTACTTGGCCTCTGGAATTCATGTTCTACATTAAACGAGCCTGATATACCTTTTGTGATTCCTTAAACTGAGGACACAAATTCAGATTTTTTTTTTGATATGTTGTGTTCTGTATTGTACAAGGCTGAGACCCTGTGAATATCATTTCTCAAGATCCCTCACCATTAGGTCCCACCAGCAGGAGCACCGTCGGGAGACTGGAAGGTGGAAGGGGAGAAGAAACATCATCCTAAAGCCTCTCATGTAGTGGAGAGAGCCCAGCTGGGGACTTTGAGCACAGCTGTGGTGGAGACCCAGGTCATGTGAACAGTGGTGACAGCCACAGGAGCCATGGCAGTGACCTGGGAGTGCTGGCTCATGGGTTCCTGCTCACCTCCATCGGTGGATCCCTGGAGACCAGCCATCCTGTACTTTGGGTAAAGTAATTTGCCCCTGAAATTTTTCCTTTTTATTCATTTTGCATAACCTTCCACCTCCTCCTTCTGCTCCAACTAGCCCTTCAACCCCTTTGGAACCAATTCCCGTAATAAATCCCCACTGTTTGAAATTCCTACAATAATGTGTTTTCCTATGAGACTGATTAATACAGAAGTCCATTTCAAAAACTTGGGTCTTCCACCTGATTGCAACTTACTATTGCAAATTATCTTGCAAGTTTTCTCTTGCTCTCTTGCTTCTTGACTTTTCTAAAAATATTGTTTCTTCACAATTCTTCCCCGTTGTCACCACCATCCCAGGTCCCTATTTTCCCCTCAGAGAATCACCAGAAAGATGTATTTATTTCTTAGTCCATCTGGTGAGAATGTGGGAGCAGAAAAAAACTCAAGTCTCCCATTTAAGAAGGGAAAATATAAAATCAGAAAATGAGACTCCCTGTAAGAAAGGATCCATCAAATTACTGGAAACCAATAGCACATTCCTCATTCAGGTACTATGTTATAAATTCCTTCTCTGAGCTGCTAATTAAAATATACAGAATACTGATGACCCAGGTAGCTACAAAGAATGATGAGGTGGAGGTGAAGTCTTCTGTATAACTGTATTTGACCTCATTCTAAGTTTTATCACAAATTACAAATCCTTTCCACTGTGTTTCTTGACATTTAATGTAAAAAGAGATAAAGACTTCCGTTGCTAAACTCTTTTACTACAGAGCCTTTTACCCATTGGAAATGAAAACCTCTAAGGCCAGATGATGTTAAAGCTTATGAAACAATGGGCAAAACACAATTGTAGGGGATAGCAATAGTTCATAAATCACATCTATTGTTAATCACCCCAGCTGTTGCTAAACTCACAGTGACCTCATTGAGTTTGTTTTAATTTCCTGTCTTGGATTAAATCATTTGTTTCATAAAGCTCAAACAACTTCCAGTGTTCAAGATAACCATTACAATGGCTACCTCCCTGCTATAAGCTTAACAACATATTAAAGTATTCTGACAGTGTCTAAATCTCAACACAAAGGGAAATTCCATTGCTTCCACAGTAATAATTAAAAAAAGTGAGAATGCGGTGCTGTGAACTCCAAGAAGAAACCAGAGCAGGAGTGACAGTTTGCAATGCAACCTGAGGCACTCACTCCCCAAGAGAGATGGGAGCTGATGTCACCAAGGGCTTGTTAGCAAAGTCGCTTCAGGGTCCTCATGGTTCTGCTGAACTCTGACATTCACAACAAAGCTCCATAACCCTGGATTAGGCTTTCTGGTCTGTCCCAAGCATGTAAAAAATTGACTCTTTGATATTAAAAGCCCGGTTAGGGTGTTTCTGCATCTCATATTCTGATTCTCTCTCTTGCAGCCAACATACCTGGAAACAGAAGACGCCACCACCCACTCCAAGAAGCACAGCCACCAGTGAAAAGCAAGTTTTTTTCTGAGTCCTACTACTTGGAAAGTATTAAGCTAGGAACTCTGGGACTTCGAAGATGAACAAAATAAGCCCCAGGGATCTTATGATTATGAATGTAAATGTGAAAGCATTAGCTGAAATTCAAAGTAGAATAACACAAACACAATTAGCCCTGGCAGGAGAAAGAAAGGAATCATTATTTCTCACTGGTCAAAGCGTTTGGGGCTGAATTTCTGATAAGTACATAAAGAAACCAAGCAATTAAAGAAAATAAATACGACCCAGTTATTAACTCGGGGCAAACAAGAAAAGTAATCAGTGTACTATCTGGTTCACCTATGAATATCATTTGCTTAGTCATAATAATGTAAGGTAAATATTGATCTATCAAATGTGGTAATACAAGTGAAAGGTGAGGATACCAGAGGGTGAGTGTGTCTTGAGCAGGACAGGGTAAGAAAGTAAATGCTCATCTTCCAAGATTGAGTCAACAGATAACACCTACCACTGAAAAGTCACGAAACAGTAATATCTCCATGTTACTTAGAGATCTGGTGCTCACTACCCAAAAGGTCAGATAAAAGTCCTGCTAGTGGTAACCTCGGGAGATAACTATTTGCTATGTAAACTTATAGTACATGTAGCTCTGATAGAAATGAAAATAAAGTGAGCAAAAGATTATATGGGAAAAGTGTCACATACATCCAGAAACCCAAGTCCTTGCCCTCTGTTAGCAGTTTCTTGTATGTTCTCCATTTTTTTAAAAGATGGATGGATGGAAGGAAGGAAGGAAGGAAGGAAGGAAGGAAGGAAGGAAGGAAGGAAGGGAGGGAGGAAGGAAAGAAGGAAGGAAGGAGAAGGAAGGAAATCACATGTAAATTAAATCTAGAAAAAAATAAACTATAAGATGTACTATTTTTTGTACCATTATTTTTTATGTCACTAAGAAAAGTATTTCCAACTAAACTATGATATAATGCTTTCCTATACTTAGAATTTTTTATGTATACTTATTGAAAATGCTCTTTTAGATTTGCTTATAGATTTTTTTAAAATATATTTTATTGATTTTTTACAGAGAGGAAGGGAGAGGGATAGAGAGTTAGAAACATCGATGAGAGAGAAACATCGATCAGCTGCCTCCTGCACACCTCCTACTGGGGATGTGCCCGCAACCAAGGTACATGCCCTTGACCGGAATCGAACCTGGGACCCTTCAGTCCACAGGCCAACGCTCTACCCACTGAGCCAAACCGGTTAGGGCTGCTTATAGATTTTTATCATTTATCACTCTTGTGAACGCTTAGGAAAAAATATAAGTTAAATTGTTAAAGTATCTAAAATGTCTTCACATTCAGAGTCCAAACTCTGAATCACTTCTGAATCTTTGATGTCAGGGTTTTTTAATTAATATTTTTCCCCTGTGCCCTTAAGACTGTTAGCAATACAGCATTGCTTAACCGAGTGCTCCTCTTGTCTCTGAGATGTTCTTCCTAGCCACTCACACCCATCTTCAAGCTTTGATGCCTGTGCTTTCTTGGCATTACCAGGTGTCAACGTTTTCAGACTTGAAAACATGACTCATATTCTTTCCTCAGAAGATCCTTGAATGGTTTGCTGAGGGCAACATCAAAGGCTTAGGTGTCCCATTGTGCCAGAGGGAAGGACGAACCAGTCCTGCCCCCACAGGCAATCGCAACTGCACCCCTGCTGCTGCCCGGCTGGCAGCCATTGCAGGGAGGCTGTCCACTGCCAAACACTTGCTGACTCAGAGATGTGAACATTTGAAAAAGAAAAATGCTTTTTAGAGTCCAGGAGATTTGTTTCACGTAAATGAGAACATACTACACATACTGTTGTCAGCCTGGCATTGTCTGTGAAGAGACATGTCCATGGAGAGAGATCCTCAGCAGGGCAGATACAGCTGCCCTATTCTTTCTCGGGATCATGTACTGCGATCCCATTGAGTGCATGCAGTCACTTCACTATTCTCCCGATTCTTCCACTTTGTGGGACAAACCTAAACTCTGAAAGTGGGTCAAGAAACAGCAACAACTAAAACGTCAGTGCACCCTCTCCAGGCATCTGTCTTAGACTCTAGGTTGAAGGGACATTTTACAGAAGTTAATCCTGAGTCCAGCAGTCAGTCTCCAAGCTAATTATATCCTCTGAAGGATCAAGACACCACATGAGTGCTTTTGCCAGAATGAGTCTATCCACCAGGTAGGTATGGAACTGCCAAATCATTAATTATATTCCACTTAGTCTCTGGGCCACATCTGACCTTGGTTGAAAGCTATGACCTGGAAAAATAAACTCTTATTCTCAAAACCTCCTGTGTCCTGCTCCATTTAATCATCTTAGAGTCTCTCTCTACCCAAGAGAGAAACAGTGAAGAATACAGCCCTGTCCTCCACAGTCAGCCATGTCTAAGAGACCCCATTTTAATTTTCTAATGTTCATATGTCTCATCACAGAAACAAAACAACAACAAATTTGGTCAAGGATTTTAGGTCCAAATCCTTAGTCATACAATGTATAAATTGTATTTTATAGGCTGTAAGCGCCCTGCACTCGGACCGATAGGACTCCACCGTAGGAAGAGGGTGGATAGTTTTCGCCGACTCCGTCCACACCTTTGGGAACCCCTGGAACAGTATTCCCCTAGGTAAGCCCCCCACCCCCATTGAGAACCCCCACACTCGGGACGGATAGGACTCCACCAGGGTGCTACAGACCCCCCTATAGAGGATAAGTAGGGTAAGAAGGTGGATAGTACAGAACTTAGATTGAGAAGATGTTCCATACTGAGTCCAAGAAAGAAGACTCTGTATTGATCTTTAGATTGAGAAGATGTGCCATACTGAGTCTAAAGAAAAAAGACTCTGTATTGATCTTTTAACACATATGCTTGCTAGCAGAGGAGTTAAGGTTACTTCCAGTCAGACGGAATGTTTTATACAAGAAGTATGTCCATGCTTTTCTGAGGAAGGAAAGGTGCCGGAAAGGTAAATGTAAAGGCATGGGAGAAGATAGGCCCAAGGAGCCTTATCCTTAACCCCACTGCAGCCTTTCCACCCCGGAAAAGTGCAGGATTGGAAAGCTCTCCCTGGGGTGATAGATCAGGACTCAGGTAATAGCGGAAAGCGCCAATCCTACTCTTAAAATGGATACAAGAGAGCATTTGGGGTTTTTCTTTTTAATGCCTGCTTTGGATTGAGTAAATGCATTACGTGCGTCACCACAATGGACCCAGAGGAGCTCCATGTCCCATCGTTCCAAAGACTTAGAGTTGCCCCGATGACAGAAAAGCGGAAAAAAGAAGAAAAGGAAGGCTATGCAAGGGACTGAGGTGCCAACATGGGGTCAGCTGAAGAAGTTAACAACTGAGGCCCAACAGATGGTAGAAAAGCAAGAAGTGGAAGCTAATCTCTCAGCCAAGTCCGAGGACTCTGAGTAAATCAGCAAAAGAAACTTTCATTTAGCAGAAACTCACTTATTTCGTCAAATGGAAAGACTTACTTACAGGAGCCTGGAAGGGACCTGATGTACTTTTAACCTGGGGGAGAGGAGATGCTTGTATATTTCCACAGGACGCAGACTCACCTGTGTGGATTCCAGACCATCTAGTCCGACCTTATGTCTCACCGCCCTCCATCTCCGCCTCAACCTAGCACACCTGGCCAGTGCCCGTCTGCAGTAGATGTGCAGCCCTGAGCTGGAACCACCTGTCCATTGGAAGGATCACATGTGCGCCCTTTTTGTCTGTCCTTATGTTCCAGCTTTGCCCCATATCTCCTATTCTTTTTCTTTTTTTTTTTTTCTTAATCTGACTACTTGTTTGCTGGTTCTTTGGCCTTTCTCCTTCTCTCCTGAACACAGCCTTTTCTAGAATCTCCCTACCCTACTGTTCCAGGAAGGGCACCTCCCTTTTCTGCCGTGACTGGGGGTGTTTGGTATATGCCTCATACGTGGAGTTGTCTTGTGCCAAGAGCCTGACATCCTGGGCTGAGAAAGCCCTGTCCCGGGACTCTCCTTTGTCCTATATTGGCCCCTCTTGCCCTTGTGTCAAGAGGGACCCTCTTCTCACAATCCAATTGCCCACAGCTGTTGCCTGAGTTCTCTGTTAATGCTGAGGTCACGGTGACTGGTACCATGGATATGTCTCTCGCCCAATGGAGTGAGCTGGGTTCTCTCTGGAGAAGAAACCTGGGTTTCCCAAGATATGTGATCAATGCCGGGACCCCGCCAGCAGGTGAGGGGATCCAAAGGCAGTTGCTGGGCGTGGAGGCCAGAGGGATATAGACTACCAAGGAGACAGAACTGAACCTCACATTACCCTGCTTGGCCCCGGAGCTTGGCTGGTTAGTCAAAGACGGGTAAGATTCCTCAGGGAGGAACAACCTAAGACAGGCACAGTCACAGAGGGGCCAGTAGGAGAGAACTTGGGGTTCAACAGAGGTGGGGCACAGATCCTCACCCCCCCAATGGTGCAGGGGCTTGAACACTCGCCCCTTCTGAGGAAGGTCTCCTTCCCCCATGGCTGCTTCTCGCTTCCCATGTCCAGCCCAGATAGGGACCCAGATAACGAATAGAGACTTGGCCCAGCTCAGATCGGGAACAGAAAGAGACTTGGTCCAGCTGAGATCAGTACCTAGATAAGAGACCTGGCTGACAGCAGCTTCCCTTTCACTGCAACAGGACTTGTTTCCCATTTCTACCTTGGACCACAGGGAAAGGGGCAGCTGAAAGAAAGGGCTGGAGCAGGATGCTGCCTTCTTCCCTTTCTTCTTCCTCTTTTTTCTGAACGCTTCCATGCCTTGTAGTTCTTTTGCTTTCTTTTCTTTTTCTCTCTACTACCCTCCATCCTCCATAACAGCTGACCCAGAGAACACAGCTTGCTCCTCCTTGGACGCCGACGCCACCATCAAGCACGGCCCTGATGGACCCTTTGATGCAGCCCTTCAACTCGCTGACACATCGGGAAGCCGTCGCCAGTGATGCCACCCGCTAGCCAGACCAACAAAGACAATCAAACCAACAACTTGAGGACAGCTGAAATCTCTTGACTGAAGAGGCCGGCAACCTCCTAAGGAACGGGGCTCCTTGTGCGCTTCATCCACTATGTTTGTAGCTATGCTTATTGTCATTGCTTGCCAGTCTTCTTCCAAGTCTTAAACAGCCCAATCTGAGAGGTGGCCACTGATTTGCATGCGCTATCATTTAAAAAATAAAAAAGGGGGAATTTGCCGGGAGCCGGTCCATCCTTGCTGCTTGACACAGTCGCTGCAGGAAAGAAACATCTGCACAGCATATGTTTCAAGGGACCTGGCGTATATAGCATATTGTTCTTAATATGTTTGCTCGCTTTAGCGCCATGTGTTTTAACCAAGGTCACCTCTCCGAGAAAGGTTGTTTCCCCAGGTGGGGATCTTTCCCTGAGGTTAGGGAGGGGATACAACCCCTTAATTAAGTGCCAGGCGGGTAGTTAAGCTGCATAATCTTTACTCCCTGGAATGGAGATAAGAAACGCCCTAACCTTTGTAATAGAAATTGACAGGATTAAAATCGGCTGGTATAAATATGGATGTAACAAGACAATAAACATCAGATCCTGATCAGTTCCTAACCAGAACTCCGACCAGAACTTTGGCTGGAGATCCTGGCTAGAGGTCCTGACTAGGCTGCTGATCAACTGAAGGCTGTCTTCGTGTCATTCCTTCTTCGCCGACTAGGATTTTAGGTCCAAATCCTTAGTCATACAATGTATAAATTGTATTTTATAGGCCTCAGTGTGATATTATAAAAAATATGAGATCCAGCTCTCCTCTGGCAGTCAAAAAAAGTGAGGCAGTAAACACATAAAGCAAAGGACATAAACAATGTCCGCTAATTTTTATTTCATTTAAATATTTCATCAAATTTCTAGTATAATACATGTTCAACACAAAAATTCTGTTGCACTAAAAAATATAAAAGAGGGAGGAGAGGGCAGAGGGCAGAAGGAAGAGAAGGAACATCATCCATATTCCCAAAGCAATGCTAACATCAGGTGTTCATCAGTGTGTCAGTGTGTCAGTGTGGGAGAGTGAGTATGTAAGATTCAAATAAGTTACTTACTGTAACCCTTCAGTACAGTCACTACTGATGTCTTAAAAAAGAATTTATAGTGATATCAGTTTATGTTATATTGCTCATACTCAAAGACAGATGACATTTGTCCCAAAACACCTCATCCAGTAGAGACTATGGGTCAACGAAAGAACAGAATGAACCCCAAAGTTGGAAATGAAATCCCCTCAGACAATCCAGTCTTGACCAGGGAGGCCTAGCAGGCAAGGCGCCTTTGAGGCTCAGTTCATCCCCATCCTCCAAAGCTCAGCTCAAGCAAGCAGCCAGCCAGCAAGTGAGCAGGTGCACAGGGGCAAAGCATAAGACAGTGAGAAAGCGAGGGTGCTCAGACAGGGATATCACCACCCCAAGTTTGGGGGTGGCTGGATGTGCTCAGCTACGGGAGGTCACAGAGCTTTCAGCTGCCACAGCCCTCAGAGGACCATGTGGAGAACTGGCGGAGTAGAAGGATGTCGTTAGTGACTGTTGAACTGCTGAACAAAACAGGTCTGCCTTCCCCAGACTTCTGGCTGATCCAGTAAACAAAGGCCTGGGTTGCTAAGCCACTTGGGGTCAGGCTTTTCATACCTGCAGCCTAATGCACTTGAGTGGTGATGGCATTCTTCTGTGGCCTAATGTCTGAGAAGTCTGCACGTTGCTGCCTTGAGAAGCAGCGCTGTAGATGAGACCTTTCCTGCTCTTTTTCTAAAACAGGTTAAATTGCTATTGACTGTGGATCTTTAAGAGGTGAATGCTTTTGCAGGAAGAGCTTTCCAAGCTGCCCAACTTCTCATTTTGGTTGTTCCCTACTCAGTTATCGTGTGGCTTTTTGTATTGGCCCGAACTACAGCATTTATCATACTCAATTGCAATTATGTGCGGACTGACTGGCCCCCCAGGCAGGCAGCCCTTCCAGGATCCATGACTTGTTCATCCTGGCCTGTAGAGCCTAACACAGAGCCTGGAATGTAGTAAGTACTCAAATACATTTGGAGAATAAATAAATACATTTTTAGATTTTATTTTGCAAAAGTCAGACCTTAGTTTATTTTGCCAATAAGAGGTAGACAGCAAGAAGTAAAAAGCAGAAATGGGGTGTTAACACCAAGTACAGTGGGGCCTTGACTTACGAGTTAATTTATTCCGAGACCGAGCTCATTAAGGAGCTCGTTAACTCAAATTACTCTATCAACTCAATGCAAAAAATCTGCCGAGAGACAGCTGGTATCTCAAAAAACTCGTTAGTCGGGACACTCGTAAGTCAAGACCCCACTGTATCTGTCAAGGGGATAGAGCTCAAATGTGGAATCACTGGGCATTCTAAAAAAGAGTCTTGCCAAAACCGGTTTGGCTCAGTGGATAGAGCGCCGGCCTGCGGACTGAAAGGTCCCAGGTTCGATTCCGGTCAAGGGCATGTACCTGGGTTGCGGGCACATCCCCAGTGGGAGATGTGCAGGAGGCAGCTGATCGGTGTTTCTCTCTCATCGATGTTTCTAACTCTCTATCCCTTCCTCTCTGTAAAAAATCAATAAAATATATAAAAAAAAATAAATAAAATTTAAAAAAAATAATAAAAAAAAATAAAAAAGAGTCTTAAAATTGGGACAACGTATTGAAAGCCATTTACACAAGTGTTAATCTGCAAATCATATCAGCCCCATCAAACGCAAAGAGGAATTTCAGTTCACATCCCTATCTGTTTGATTTCATGACTCGCATCTCCACCCAATGAGGTTAATAGGTTTCTGTAAACATAACAGGGGGAAATAGGTGAAATGCATTGATGAGAAAATTGCTATTTCATCTTAGGAACTTTCTCCAGCCTCATTTACTCCAGCAAGTACAGTAGTTTTATTTTAATTACTTATGATAACACTTCATGGTAGACTAGTAAGTAATACCACCACCTCATAAAAAATAATGAAATCTTAGCAGCACTGTGGCGTTTATTAACCCAGTTAATTCTTTGCAAAAAATTTGTGACAGTCAATGATTTGAAAAAGAATTAGTGAGTTATAAAAATAAAAAATAGGATATCAAGAAAACGCTAAAAAATTGGACTCTTAACCTGAGCTTTGGTATGGGAGAGTTTTAAGTGTCGATGATTTCTTGACTATTCCATGCTGACCACATTTTCATTAGTGTTTATTATATAGAAACATCTTAGCAGTCAGTCATGCTAATTCTGAGCTCATGTGAAGTCTATGAAATTATTACTAGCAAATAAATCAATAAGCCAAGTGTCTTAAATTTGTCTGAGAAGTTTTATACAAATCAAATATATAAGTAAGCAATAAAAAAGATTTACTAAAAGCAGAAAAATGAATTTGCTGTCTGAGCTTGCAAAATTTAATTATCCATTTTTATTTTGTTTCAAATTTTTCACATGTTAATAAGAATTCAAACTTTGAGGGAAACTCAGTACAGCCTTTTCTAGGCCAATTTGGCAGTATGTACCAAAATTTTAATTTAATTTATCCATTGACACAGCAACACCATCCTCAGATATGTAGTGAAATAATAGCTCAGCTGAGCAGAGACATATAAGTATGTTCATAACAACAACAAAACAAAAACAAAAACAGCACTAACCTAAATAATCACTGACAGGGGAGTGGTTAAATAAATGTAGGTACCTCCATACTACTGAATCAACGTAGCTTTTAAAATAATGAAGTAAATTTATATAGTCTAACCTTTAAAAAAAATCTTTAAATCATATTTTTAAATGAAAAAAACACACAATTTATACCTATGGCATTATTCAGTTTAAGAAAAAACATACAAAACTACAGGCTGAATTCAAGTATACATAAAAATTCTGGAAAAATAGCCATTAATCTGACTGGGACAGGGACTGAGAAAGAAAAGATAAAAGTTCATTTTTTAAGCTTGCTAGACTTCTTTATTGTTTAAATTTTCCTTAGTGGTATAGTCAGACATTTACATAATTTTAAAAAATCAAAAAATTAAGCCCTGCTGGCGTGGCTCTGTAGCCAGGAGGTCATGGTTCGATTCCCGGTGGATCCCCACGAGGGGGCATGCAGGAGGCAGCCTATCAATGATTCTCTCTCATCATTGATGTTTCTCTTTCTCCCTCTCCCTTCCCTCTAAAATCAATAAAAATATTTTTTTTAAATATTAAAGAAATAAAGAAACACTTCTCTGAAGAGAAGCATTAAAAATCTCACAAACTTTGTGTAGTATGTAAAGGCTCACAGATATACTCCAAACTGCCGTATCATCCCCACTGCTACTTAGGAAATGTTACCCTTGGAGTCATGCATGCTTTTAAATATCATAGTTCAGAATTTATATGGAAAATTATATGACACCATTAACTTCCAGGGATTTCATATGCCCCAAAAGAAACCTGGCAGGTTATAGATTATATGAGCATTAACAGGTGAACGTGTTCTGCGAACCCCCAGGTAATGAATTATTTCAGATAAACATGAGAGATCAGCACACATCCTCAGAGAAGCCATGTTAGAACAAAGCTTTGTAATTCTATCAAAAAATCGGTTGGTTTTTAAAATTAAACACATCAAAATAATCAAGCTGGAGCACATCAAACCAAACACCTTGAAATAATAATAATTATTAATTTGTTAATCTTAGTGCTTTCAAATATGTACTTCACAATCTTGATTACATTTCAAAGTATTAAATGTTGCCAATGTCAGAGCTCCTAAAATAGTATTCTGCAAAGCAGAAAAGTAATAAAACATAATATGTCCTTAATAAAATAGGAAACCAAACTATACAAAATGTTTAAAAGAAAACCTCAGCTGAAATCAGGTAAGTGAGGCATGCAAGCCCAGCTGGAGACGCTTCCAGAAGGATTCTCCAGAGGTTGCTGCTGAGAGCCTCAAGGTGAAGAAGCATAAGTGCCCATTTTTCTTGCCCACCCTCTAATGTTTAAAGCTCACACCTCTAGTGTCCTAATGTTCTTTATGGTACCTACTAGAGGGGCCTAGGGTGACCAACTGGTCCCAATTTGCCTGGGACTTGCCTGCTTTAACCCAACCAAAGAACTTGTATGCATATATGCATAGTCCGTGGGCATAGACAATAGGATGGTGAAGGCCTGGGGCAGGGAGTGGGGGTGGGCTAGAAGGGGTCAATGGGGGGGAAAGGGGACATATGTAACACTTTCAACAATAAAGATTTTTTAAAATAAATAAATTTTAAAAATAAAACCCTGTATCTGAGGAGTTCCCTAAGTCCTGGGCAATTCTGACAGTCAATTCCCATCAAAGAAAAAATTGTCCGGGCCCTCAACAGCCTCAGTATGGGCAGAAGAGGCATGAATTATGTTAAGTCTTATTCTTGGTCATATAAATACAATATGGGCTAAAAATCAGAGTTTCATCTCTTCTTGATCAGAAAATAAAGGAATCTCAAAAACATACTGTGCAACAGAGCCAGGCACACACACACAAATGAGTACATAGTATACAATTCCACTTATATGAAGTCTCTACATTAGCAAGACTAACCTAAAGTGATAGAAATCAAATCAGAGGTTTCCTGGGGCAGGGGTGGGATGGGGTGGTGCAGAGGGTGGAAGTTAGGGGAGACTGACTAGCTTACAGAGGAGCACAAGGAGTGGGCAAATGCTCTATACCTTGATTGGTAAGTTGTCACCAACTGCTGACTTACAATGTGTACATTGGTATATGTAAACTTTACCTTTCAAAAGTTTGTTTTAAAAAGAGAGGAAAAAGAGAAAAGAGAGGTCTTCCGCCACCCTCAAGACTCAGAACAGATTGCAACAATGTCTCTTAGGGATGCTGTTGGAGCAGCCGTGGGCAAACTACGGCCCACAGGCCGGATCCGGCCCGTTTGAAATGAATAAAACTAAAAAAAAAAAAAGACCGTACCCTTTTATGTAATGATGTTTACCTTGAATTTATATTAGTTCACACAAACACTTCATCCATGCTTTTGTTCCGGCCCTCCGGTCCAGTTTAAGAACCCATTGTGGCCCTCGAGTCAAAAAGTTTGCCCACCCCTGTGTTGGAGTGATTCGTGAGACCTGGGGCAGATCAGAGGGCGACGGGCACTTTCAACTCTACACTATGGGACTCAAGGGAGCAGCACGTTACCCCTCCCTGTGTCTGATAAATTCAAGATTCATTCAGAATTTGTATAGTCCTTTATCACAGGAAGTTGTACAGATTCTTTCTCTGTAAATATAGAAAGAAAAGCATAGCTAGTGTTCTCCCACTTTACATTATTTTGTTGTTGTTCTGACTATGAATTCTTCAAGACTAGAAGACCAGAAGCACAATAGAAAGGAAGGTGGTGTAGGTTTCAGTGTCTCTAAATAATGCATAGAGCAGCCCAACATAAGCAGCTTCTAGCACAGAGATAATCCCAGCTGTCGGAACCTAATCTAATGGAAACGTGTGAAGTGGCTCTGGTTCAGGAGGTATCCCTTCTGACCTTGATGCCTTCTTTACTTACTTCGATATAAGTAACATCTGAGAGTTGGCTAGACACTAGGAAATAGAGGCACAGACTTGCAGGATGGAAGATCAGAGGACCCACACTGATGTCTTTCAAGAAATCATTATGTGACCACTGCACAGGGAAATAGTCCTTGAGTATTTGATTTTTAGAGTGTTCTCTTGCCCTGGTCCAAGGCAACCATCACTTTTCCGTTCCCTGCTTCTTCTGTGATTCTGACGCGGCCCAGAGGATTGGTAGGCACTGCAAACAGTTGGCATCTGAGGCTGGGATGGATGGAATCTGCCTTGTTGCTGAACAGCTCTGAGAGAGGAGCGTAGTACCCACAGGAGGGAGGTGCCACCTACTGGTGGTGATTGTGGGAGAAGAATGCAATCCAACCTTTAAAAGGCCTGTAGGAGCCCTAACCAGTTTGGCTCAGTGGATAGAGCGTCAGCCTGCGGACTGAAGGGTTCTGGGTTCGATTCCGATCAAGGGCATGTACCTTGGTTGCAGGCACATCCCCAGTAGGGGGTGTGCAGGAGGCAGCTGATCAGTGTTTCTAACTTTCTATCCCTCTCCCTTCCTCTCTATAAAAAATCAATAAAATATACTTTTTTAAAAAAATACCTCAATAAATCTGAATTTAACCCCCCCCAAAATTTTAAAATATATAATAAATAAAAGGCCTGTAGGGAAGCATCCATGAACTTGCACTGGAAGTCTCTCAAGTGAAAGCCAGAGTCTCCCATGTGATACAGACCTGGCGAGGGACAGGACTCGTTACCCGTTGGGTGTGTGCGTGCGTGTACATTTCCACGTGCCAAATGTCTGCTGATTCCTGTTAGCCAGGAACGTGGCTCTGTGCACTGCACCAGTAGAGCCAAACATCTTCACAGATTCACTTCCCAACTGGGAAATGGAAAGTTATTGGGTTGACTCTCCCATCTGATGGTCTGTAATGAAGTCTCGCACAGAGCGGAGGTCCTGGCCCAGGGAAACATCAGAGCCAAGTCCATCCTCTGCAACCCGAGAGCTGAGCTGGCATGCAGGGTCCCCCGCGCAGCACCGTCTGCCCAAGCCGGATCCTCCAGGCAAGCCGCCTGTTACTCATGACCACCGAACAGCCATCTCACTCGGGTTTCCTACCATAGCGTCAGGTCCCCTTTGTCTAATAATGAGCAGTGGATGGCGGTTGGGTGTTATGGTCCAGGCCCTTCAGATGCCAAGCCTTGAAAATGAATCCTCCCCCAGTAACTTGGAGCTAGTGCTCAGGAAAAATAATGGCACCTCCGAGATCTTTGAGCTTGCATGAAAGGAATTAGAGGATCAGAACCGGGGAATGACGTTATGAGAAAAACAGCACGTTCTCTGATCCAAGGTACATGAGAAAATTAAGACACAATAACACCAAATCAGGACACGGGAGCAGGACAGGGAAATGCTGAAGTGGTTTTAATCGACAGCACAGCTGGATCGAGGCCACAACGCACCAGAGCAGTGTTTTTCTTTTCTTTTCATCCGTTCCCTAGCAGATACGCTGAGGAGCTTGTGCTGGTTTCAACTTGACTGCACGGCTCTACCGCAAAATAAAAAACTGCACAGTACCACTAGCTAACTGGAAAAAGAACCTTCAAAAATCCTCATTTTGGATTTAAAACAATATGCCAAATTGAGCAGGAGTCATCTGGAACACCATTTTAGGACCTGCTCTAAATAAAGTACATGTGAGTATCAGTGGGCAGCATCAGAGAGCTCAAACTCAAACCTTGTGTACTGGCCAAGACATCCACCATCTGCCACTCAGAGCAGGCACAGACAATTCCCAGGTCCTCATTCACTGCTTGGACACCAAGAGTCACATCTCCTCGAGCACATCCCACAGGCAACATAGGAGCATCGATTAAAATATACTAATATAGCCTGGCCAGAATGGCTCAGTGGTTGAGCGTCAACCTATGAGCCAGGAGTTCACAGTTCGATTCCCCGTCGGGGCACATGCCCAGGTTGCGGGCTCGATCCCCAGTGTGGGACATGCAGGAAGTAGCAGATTAATGATTCTCTCTCATCATTGATGTTTCTATCTCTCTCTCCCTCTCCCTTCCTCCCTGAAATCAAGAAAAATGTATTTAAAAAAGAAGAATATCTTACCTTAAAAAAAATATATATATATATGTATACACACACACACACACACACACACACACACACACACACACACACCTTTTATCATCTTTAGTCTAAAGACTTAGGGCAGTAAAATCATCAGTGGTAAGAAAACTTACAACTTTTGAAATCATTATGGAGTTACTTTTTTGAATTAGGCTTCAAAATGTCTTCAAACATATTATGTCTAGGGCCAAGGGAAACAAAAGTGAAGAACTGGAAATAAATTGCAAGCCAGTGTGAAAACTTAAAAAGGCCTCAAAAACTGAGCTCAGCAATGACTACACAACTGGACCTGCAGTTGGACCCAGTGAACTCACTCTTCTACGGCAGGGCCAGGCGAGGCAGGACTCTGAAAGCACTGGGCCTGCCAGCATTCACGGGCATCAGCCCGCTGCAGCAGCACAGCACAGGAGCTGCCTGGCCATACTGTTGCTCCAGTCTGAGTAGATCCACTGGCCTGAAGCCCATCAAGCTAACCTACTCAAATGAACATCTCCTCTCATATCACTAGACCTATCTCCGAGGAGACCGAGGTACCACGGCACTGGAGCAAGGGGTCTGTGTCCAAGGGAGTGGAAAAGCTCAAAACAAAAAATGATTTTCCTTCCTGGAGACATAAGACCATGATGGGTTTGTTTATTTTATTTATTCATTTGATTACTCATTTACATGTTTAAGTGCTGACACTCATATCTCAGAAATCGCTCAGTCCTTCTCTAGTCACTCTGGAAAATGTACTAATTGCGTCAAATAAGTCAGGAGAACATAAGTGAACACTGTCACAGTGATGCTGTATAAAGGCATTGGCACACTCTGCCAGAGTCCCCGTCAAAATAGCGCAGGTTCCAATGTCACGATCACCCTTGTAGGATGCACCCTCTAAAATGAGCTACATAGAATAGCCCTTCAAAGGGCATAAGTCCTATAGTATTAAACTAAAATCTGACAAATAAATCTTCCTTAACTTAGCTATATTCTGCCTTCTTTTATTCCTAAACAATGCATTACCTTATTTCCTTCTCTGTTCATTTTTTAATCCCCAAAAGTTGACCTGGATGCTAACAAAGATTCTCTCCTTGACCAAACTCTAATGAGGCTCCTCTGAACTCTTCTTTAAACTAGGGCCTGACACTTAATTTTCCGGGTCTGTCTCTGCATTGTCCAATTTTAGCAAAAATCCTAAGTCAGTTGAGCCAGAATTCTCCATTCTCCATATCTATCACCCTTAGTATCTGACTGAGTTTCTCATCCTCCACTCCACCCCCCAGGTGCTATAGGGTCAGCCTGGCCTGCCTTCAGCAAAAATCCTGTTAGGTAGGTTTAGCCAGAGCCCCCCTCACCCTTGATGTTCCCTGTTAGTAATTTTCCATCCACCAACCCCCACTCAGCTATAAGTTCTCACTTGCCTGCGCTGTCTCTCCAATCTCTCCCCCTCAGGGCGAGACCCCATTGCCACAGTCCATACCCTATCTCAGCAGGCCTCCCTTGAGTAAAGTCTTCCTTACCGTCTTTAGCAAGTGTCCGGAATACTTTTTTTTTTTTTTTTAGCAACACCTAACCTCATAGACAGAGTAAGTAGAGCTTGGGACTCAGTGCCTGGCCCATTATGGTAAACACCAGTTCATCTCTTCCCCATCTTCAAACTCCACCAAAGGAAAAATAGTTGGATAAATTATAAATCATAAAGAAAAGATAAAACATACAAGGACAAAGAAGTGGAAAAAGGCTGAGTCGCAGGAAGAATTTCTGAAAGATGTGGAGCTGGTGAACTCTATGTAGGACGGTGCTCTGGAGGAGGAGGAAAGAGCCGACTGAGCCCAGGAGGCTTGAAACACAGGACTAGGAGGTGGCAGGGACTGTGGGAGGCAGGGCTGAGCGATGAAAAAATTAGGAGTAATGAAAAATCTAATTATGAAGCCGTAAAATCCCAGGTCTCCTCCCTCTTACAGGTAACCTGTGACAGATACACTCCCAGCCAGGAGAGTGGAGGTGTGCTCTCACAGTATTTTCAACATGAGTGTCCACACTTGGTTGCATCGAGTGCAACAGAGGGCAGGGTGGCATTCACGGCTATCAATAGGAGAATGAGAGGAAAACAGGGGAAGTGAAGCCCAGGACCTATCCCCACCAGCTCCTAGAACGTGGACAGCCAGGTTTATGCTCTTCAACTCTTCTCTTCAGAAACTGAGCAGCTCCTGAAAAATGACCCACACTTACGGTACTAACATTTAGTGGTTCCCCCAAAGGGAAGAAGCAGGTTCAATCCGCCTCCTACAAAACCCTCATCCTATATAATAAAAGCCTAATATGCTAAGTGTCCAACCATTTGTTCGACCATTCAACTAGTCACTATGACACACACTGACCACCAGGGGGCAGATGCTCTGACCGGTAGGTTAGCTTGCTGCTGGGGTCCAGCTGATCGGGACTGGGCAAGATGGGCCAGACACACCCTGGAGCCCTCCCGTGGTCCCTTCCTGGCCACAATCCATGCACTGAGCCTCTAGTGTCTTATAAGCATCTCCCAAACTTTCCAATCAGCTTTTTCATGCTTGACTCTAAAATGAAAACCATCAAAGATCATCAGACAACATATAATACACCTCTAACAGAAATCAAAGAGAATTAAATAAACAAGTGAAACTTAAAACATGGGAAATAATCTTAAAGCAGTATTATTTCGTTAATCAAAGAACTGTTACATTATTCCATCCACACAAAAAAGTAAAAGAAAAGAAATTAAAAGCAATATGACAAAAATTTTAATGGTAATAGAAGAGTTGGGAAATAAATCTCATAAAAGCAGAATAAAATGGCAAAGTGTTAGAAAAGAGAAAAAAATTTAAATGTAGAAAATTAATCTGTGAGGTCCAGTATACACTTAGTAGTAATTTCAAAATAGAGATCAGCCTTGGCTAGTGTGGGTAAGTTGGTTGAGCATCAGCCCATGAAATGAAAGGTTGCCAGTTCAATTCCCAGTCAGGGCACATGCCCAGGTTGCCGTCCCAGTAGAGGGATGTTTCTCTCTCGTTGATGTTTCTCTCTCCCTCGTCTTCCTTTCTCTCCAAAATCAATAAAAGCATTTTAAAAAAATAGAGATCAGAAAAGGATATATGACTAATACTACGAGAAACAAAGAATAATCACCGGTATAAAGTATGAGATACGTTGTCAGAGTTGAATGACACAGCCTCCAAACTGAAAGGTTACTAAGTGTTTGTCCCAATGAAAGAAAAAGATGCACATTGAGTCACATCATGAATCATGGATGTACAGATGTACATGTGAACAAGACTGACTCCATCTTTTGCCCCTGAGTTCTTTTTGTTAGCTTTTCATGCTATGAACTCTGACTAACCTATCTATTCTCAGCCAGCACACACAAGCTTATAGTTAATGATTATCTGTGTTCTGTAAGCTTACACAATGTAACCATAAAGATTCTTGTCAGTAGCAGCCAGAAGGGCATTTATTGTTCACCGAGATGAGCATCAAACTGGTGTTAGCCTCAATTCTAAGCAATTTCCCATCATAAGATCACCAGGATGTATGGCTCCTGGCATGCTCTGTCCCTGTGCCTTGTCAGTCACTGGTGCCTTAGCTACACCATAAAATATGTAGTGAACTGTTTGGTGGCAAAGTTTCTCTCCACAGCCGAGAGTTCTGAATCGCCTTTGGCTCTGATCCTATCCCTGAAAGTAACTTACCCTACAATACATTCTGTTACAGTCTGTGGAGTTGCCTGCCTTGTTTTTCTGTCTCGAGACACCTTCTCGTTTCAGTGGCCACTATATCTTCGCGCTACCATCATACAATGAATTTTTAGAGAACTGGCCATTTGTAAAGAAATAGGAAGCAAAATACTACCAGATACAAAGAACAGTCACCTGATATAGAGATGAACCGAGTTCCAGATACCAGCACTCTTCGGTTAGTATTTCTGGTTCCTTTCCTTCGAAGACAAAGCTGAACAAGCACTCACCAGAATCAGCAATCCAATCTCCCCTAATTAAGTTGGCCCGTGTGACCGGCTGGTCACAAAGTTAACTCACAAAGGAAGAGGAATCAGAATGACATCAGGCGTCTAGCAGACAGTGCAGCCACCCCTGCAGCATCCTGAGGGAAGATGATGCACAGCCTCACATCCCAAACTCCCCTTGGACTGGTCCTAGGAAACTATTGAACATGGGCTGCAGCCACTCAAGGGAGTAAATCGAGACAGCGGAAAACAGACCTAGGAAATAGGAAATCCATCATAAAGCAGAAAAAAAAAACCCTATCATATCTGAAATTCCAGTGTTAGAATGTTCAGGCGAGATTAGCAAACAAGTCCAGTTTAAGGCTGGAGGGGGGCCTCAGAAAAAATGTTTCCTGAGAAGAAATAAAATAGACAATGTGACCAAATTTTAAATGTTATTTATGAACCTAAAAATTATTTACACACATAAGAATGCTACATACACATAGAAGTATTTGATATATCTGATGGGATACTGTTAAAATAAAATTAATAGTAAGTAAAACTAAGCAAATTTTAAAAGACAATTATGAGCTCTAGGTAAAAAAATATATATCAAAAAAAGGAAATGTAATCACTGGCTCTACGTTGAACAATATTTCACAGTCATAAATTATTGTTTAGAATAATTAGGAGGGGGGAGAGGAATGCAGGGATAAACACAGACAAGAAAAGATTGATAGTAGTTGAAGCTGTGTGAAAAGTACCATAATGAAAATGTAAAATTATAACAGTCACATAGCAAACAGTGGTTTCTGATGTCATAAAATTTAACTATATTAGGTAGATTTGGTGAGAGTATAAATATATATGTCTGGGGAAATTCATTAACAATAAACCAAATAACCACTTGTCTCAAGAAATATAAGTATGCACCCATTATTTAGAAATATGAAAAAAATTCCAGAAGAAGCTTCAGGAAAGATAGAGCAGATGTGAAGAGAACTTGTTCTTTTAATGAAAAAAACGTTTAATACTACATGATTTTTAAAAATTAAATTTGTTATTTTGCTAAAAATTAACAATCTTCATCTTTTTAAGATATTTTTGTTATGGTGGTGTATAATTTTAATGTCTTTCCCCTTTATTTATTTAATGAATAAATGAATTTATTTTATTTATTTTCCCCTTTATTTATTTAATAAGTAGGAATTATGGTGGTGTATAATTTTATTTAATAAGTAAGAATTAATAATTTAATTATGGTGGTGTATTTCCCCTTTATTTAATAAGTAAGAATTGTTTAATTCTTAATTTAAAGAATTAAGAGGTGATATTTGAACATGAATAAAAAGCATAACTAGAAATAGCAAGAATTCCATAGCCTGTTCTATTACGAGGTTTGGCTGTACATACCGCCCTCTAGTGTCACTTTATGAGAAAGCCTCTTAAATTTTATAAGCTAGAAATTTACTTAAATCTCCAAACTTTACATTCTTTCTTTGTCTTGGGTCTTCTATCCTCTCCAGGTTCAGTCTCCTACTTCTAGGACCCAGAATTCAGGTCTATTTGTTTTATAGTACAGACTCATTATGGATTCAAAAGGTTTTGACGGGAAGGGCTTTGGAACCTGGTCATGATGAACAGAGAAATATGTTCTGAGTCCTAAACACCTGTTCATTCTATTGAGGCAAAGAACCCATTTGATTTCCTGAACCCATTTGATGTAAGATGCATGCCTACGGAATCAAATACAGTGCTAAGTAGAAGATTGAGAGGTAGTGCTCAAAAATCATAATGAGTCTGGCGAGTGACTGACTTCAGAACTCGGCATTGGTGGGCAATCTAACGTGTTCTTTTAAGTGGTGAAGAGTCACATGGGAAAGTGATAACTGTTGCCATTAATAACTGCTTAAACCAAATATTTAACAAATATAGACAAGGCAACACAGACGATATGATTTAAATCATTCCTGGAAGATCAAATTGCTAAAGGCTGTAAGAGATTAAATAATTAAAGTTTCACCCTGATGCTTTCTCCCCTTCTGAGAGGGGAAAAAAAGTAGACAATGTCTGCTTTGCACTATACTCCTTTCCTTGCAATGACAAGGATGTATTTTCTTTCTAAGCATTATTTACTATTTGATAAAATCATACATTTTTCCCTGCCAAAACTTTCATCATGCTCAGCTCCAAGATTGTCCTCTGCTATTAGATAACAGGGAGAGTGCCCTGTGCTTCCCTGGACGTCGCTGCTTCCCATTTCTCCTCCACCCGGGGCCCCATGCCTTCCATCCCACTCTGACTTTGCTAATCACACAGCAATGGGCTTGGACTGGGGTGTCTGAGCCAAACTGAGTCAATACCTCCAATAGTGTGGACAGTGTTCTACCAAGGAGTACGCTCTCAAAGGGTTTCACAAGAACTTGCCTTCTCTGGTGGTTACATTCAAGGTCAGAAATCTTTTAAGTTTAAATTCATTCTAATGTTGGATCATAATCTGTGAGCAGAAATCCTAGTTCCTACATTAGTATTCACTTGTTAACACTAAGAAAACATCACAGTTATTTGCATCCTTCCATATAAAATCAAGATAACAATTCTTGCAATTTTTGCCCTCACAAACATGCCATAAGAACTTGGACACTTCGAATTCTGAGTCTGTAGGCAATCAGAGATTATAAACTGCCAGTTAAAATGCAATCTTTTATGTTTATGGCACACTTAATTTCCCACGAGCCAACAAGTCCATAAATAGGGATAATTGTTGCCAGTGTAAGTTCTGAATCTAACAATATGGCACGTAATTAAATGGGTATATTTCTCTTTAGGCACAGCAAGTAAAAAAGAGTCATTACCAAAATCTTTACCAGGAAAAAGGAAAAAAAGGAAGTTACCAAAGTAGCCCGACCGGCGTGGCTTGGTGGTTGAGTGTCAACCTATGAACCAGAAGTCACAGTTCAATTCCTGGTCAGGACACAGGCCTGGGTTATGGACTCAATCCCCAGTGTGGGGTGTGCAGGAGACAGCTGATTAATGATTCTCTCTTATCACTGATGTTTCCATCTCTTTCTCCCTCTCCCTTCCTCTCTGAAATCAATAAAAATATTTTTTTTAAAAAAGAAGTTATCAGAGTATCTGAGAAAGAACATGGGTTTTTGAGCCAAGGGAGTTGGGACTAAAAACTCAGCTTGCTCACGTGACTTGGAGCAGATTACTGTAAGTCTGAGCCACAGCACCCTCATCTTTCGAATGAGGAAAATATAGACCATACAGGACTACTTTGTGCCTGTAACACAGAGGGTACTTAGGATATGTTAATTTCTTCTTTTCCCCAGTGCCCCATGTCCATACCCCATTAAGAGATAGAACTACCACTGCAGGCCATGCTCTATGCTTTCAAAACAAAGCTGTGGCCAGCAAGAAAAAACTGGCTTTCCCCCTTCCTTTACTACCCCATCCTCATACTAATGGCTTTCTGGTATATAGAAGCAGGATTCCTTTCAACCCTAAAGAGGCCTGATGAGAAGCAATACCAGCCCCAAATCACATTGGAGATCCCTTTCTAGTCCCCTCTACCTAACTCCAGTTACTCATTCTGGTTCCATTTTCCTTCTGGATTATCTGTTCTTTTGCTTCTCAGTTTTCACTTGGAATTTTTTCTCTCCCTTTCTCTACTCCTGATTAAACAGCCTGACAAACTGGATTTTCTAACCTAAAAGACAAGAGGCCACTCCTTTGGCAACTCTCTGCTGCCCCCTCTTGTTGTAAAATGAAACAGGCTGCTGCTCTGGCCACAAAAAAAATCTCATTTCAGGTTTCAGGAACACTCAGCATTTACTGAAGGCCTACTGTGTACCAGGCACCGTGCTAGGTATTGGAGATACAATAGTGAGAAAACTCAGAAAAGAGATTCCAGCACAGTGGGAAACACAGGCGTTAATCAATGAATCATGTAAGTAAGGGTAATACCAGAACTCAAGCATGTGTTATGAAATGCAACGATAGGGGATTTGAGCTTATCAGAGAGGTCAAGGAAGGCTTCCTGGAGGTAGTGACACAGTGGAGATGGAAGGACGAGTGGGATAAACAGAATGAAGAGGGAGGAGGAACATTCCAGAGAGTCGTAGCATGTGGTACAAAACATGGAAACTACAAAGGACCAGAGGAAAACCAGTGCAGCCAGAGGAAGAGCCGAGGACGGGCTCAGAAGAGGCTGAGGGGGTGCAGCTGGGTGAGCCGCAGGTCACTGGGGTGGTCCTAGTAAGAGAGTATGGCAGTTTAGAGTAAAAGTGTTATGGTAGAGGCTGGGAGAGTGAAGAGATTTCAAAAAAAATTCAGAAAATATTTTCAGTATTTAGGAAATATATCAAAAGAACTGTATGATGAATTGGATGCCCATAGAGAGAAAAGGGGCACAGAGCTCCTAGGATTAGCCCTAGTCTCCTGGCCTGCATAAATGGATGGACATCGCAGCCACTAGCTGAGGCTGGAGGTAACTTTTGTGGCCCATAAACTGGATACCAAGCAGACAGTAGATTATTCAGGTTTGGAGCTCAGAAGAGAGGTCTGGAGTGAAGATGGAAGTACGTGTATCTGCAGCCCCAACGAGGAGGAAACTCCCTAGAGCAGTAGTTCTTAACTACAGAGTCAGACCCCACAGGGGAATTTGGGGAATTTTGCAGAGGTAGAGAAATGAGGGCAGGTATCTTACAGTGACTGTGGGATTGCCACTGCCATTCAATGAGAGGGGACCCGGGATGCTACATACCTTGTAAGGCACAGTACAGTTCACAGAGGAGAAATGGCCCAGGTCCCATATGTCATGAAAGTTAAAAACCTGTTTTAAATGATCTGTGCCTGGAAACTAATTTCATCTTCCATTTCATCTTCAAATTCCAGGCTTGTATTTCTTGCTTAGTTTCAATTTACATTGACTTTTCCAGGAATGTGAATTAAAGGAAGAGTGAACTGTTGTTTAGTATTGACCCAGAGTTTCTGACCATTTCAGAAAATCGCACCACTGCCCATGGCACTGAGTGCCAGCACACCATCGGTCTGTCAGTCTACAGTGCAGACTCTCCATACAGGGCACCCATGGTCATGGTCAAGGACTCTACACAGAGGCACAGCATTTGGCTACTTCATTGTGCTTTCTATATGGCCAAGCACACACATATGAAAATACCCATTAAATCTGAGTGATTTTCCTTTATGTTACAAATAGGGCATTATATATTTTTAATTACATATTGTTATAAGAAGGAAGCATTTAAGCCCTAGCCAGTTTGGCTAAGTGGACAGGGTATCAGCTTGCAGACTGAGGGGTCCTGGGTTTGATTCCAGTCAAGGGCACATGGGTTGCAAACTCGATCCCCAATGGGGGCGTGCAGGAGGCAGCCTATCAATGATTCTCTCTCAACATAATGTTTCTATCTCTCTCTCCCTCTCCCTTCCTCTCTGACATCAATAAAAATATATTTTTTTAAAAAGAAGAAGGAAGCATTTAAGCTGATAGAATGGTGATCCAGCTCAGAAAGAGAAAGAATGCTGGGTTGGAGAAGCAAAGAAAAAAAAGAGAATATTTAGGGAATGAATACACAGTTAACAATGTCAAATGTTACTAAGAAGTCAAATAGAATGAGGACTAGGAAATGCCTCCAACTTGTTTAGCAATCTGGAGGGCTTGGCAGTAGAGGTGTCACTCATAATTTAGCAGAAGCTGTTTAAGTGGAGAGATGGGGCCAGAGCAGAGAGTTGAGGAGTAAGGATGGGGTGAGAAGATGGAGGTGACTATGCCATGCTTCTTGGACAATGTAGGTTATAACGGGGCAATGATAGGTGATGAGAAGGTGAGCAGGGGGTTGTACTTGTGTCTAAGGGGAAGGCTTGTATACATACATTTGCTAGTATGACCGTTGTCTTTCCAGTGGAAACTGCTGATGCTGGCTCCCTCCACTCAAAGATCTTCAGTTGGTTGAAGTTGGCAAGACAGAAAGGGGAAGAAGGTAGGATCATAGGCTACACCTGGAGCTGGAGTCTGAGCTCAGAGTGGTCCCCCTCTTGCTGTATGCAACATTTTAGAGAGCCCATCAAATTCACCTCATTGGATTTTATGAAATTATGTTCAACTCTGTGTGTTCTGAATTAATCCCTCACATTCTAGCTCTTGTAAGTAAGTGAACAGGTAAGGGAGTAGGAGAGACTGCCCTAACTCCCCCTGTTGTCCCAGACAGAAAGGTCATTACAAAATTATACAGAAATGCACTAATTCACAAAGCTAATCAATAATCTTAAGCCTATGGCTTTATTCATTCCCTCTAGGTAAAAAGGTCTGTTAGGTTTCTCAGATTCTGCTCCCCCCTGTACCTATTCTCCATGACCGTGTCTGCCAATGGAAAAGAGGTCCTGGAACCTGGGCAGTGTCCTCTGATTTCTCTGACCTTGGACATCCTGCTGCTTTTGCAGCTAAAGTTAGTCCCTGGTATAACTTGTGATCTGGTCCAGGGGCCCTGCAAGGGCCTGGGGATGCTCCATTGATGACTTGGTCACCCTCTCTGCTCACTGGGAGTACACTTCTTGAGGAAAACCACATCATTTATGGTACATTGGGACACTTTTAAGAGTGACAGAGGGCGTTAACTGGAGAGGATGCTGGGACGCAGGTGAAAACAGGGTTGTCCTAGACAAACGGGAGTGTACGATCGCCCTGTACCTAAGTCTCTGCCACATATTCTGCCAGATGTTAGCCAGGCCTCACCTCCAGCCTTTGCTGGTGGTCTCTCTGCATCTTCACATTAAACAGACACATTCTGAGAATACAGAAGCTTGGAGAGCAGACCAGAAGCCCCCTTCCTGGCCATGCCAGTCTGACCAATTTAATTATGCTAGACTGTATACTTTACCTCCAGACCTGCCTGTCTTAGTGGTTTCCCCAATTTATTAAGATATTTCTAACATCTCCTCTTCAAAATTTGACCCCCAGGCAGAATTTGGGGTTGACAAGGGAAAACATAAAACACAGGTCTCTACCTGCCTCCTCTCTTCTCTTAATTCTTTTTGCAGCAACACTTAGGACAAGAGAGCATGAGGCTTTCTCCCCTTCCTTCTTCTAAGGCTTGTGACCAAGCTGTCACAGCTGGAAGGAGCCTCTTCTCAAGAGGAGAAATCCATGAGCTGAATTCCTTAACTCCTATTATGTTAAAACAGGAGCTAGAGGAATGTACACAATCCCCTCAAGAGAACAGTCTGACTCTAGAAGGTTGTTCTTATCTTACAGGAAGTATCCTATTATGAATGTCAAAGTTGAATATAAATGTCAAATTTTTCTCCAGTAACAGTCCTCCTAAACAGGTGGATATGGATCAGGAGAGGGGACCAAAACCTACTCAAAAGGAAAGAAATCCTTTTTACCCCAAAAAAACCTCTATCAGTTTAACTTTTAAATCATTGATAATCCCATTATTATTGCTTTTTATCTTTACATTAGCTCATCTGAATATAAACATAACAACCCTAACATGTATAAATCTGTAAGACAAACCACATGAGACAAAACTGATAGAATGCAAGGAGAAAGAGATTAATCCACTATTTTAGTTGCAGACTTCAACAGCTTTCTATCGGAAATGGACAAATCCATCAAGCAGAAAATCAGTAAAGACATAGTTGAACTCAACAACACCATCAATCAACTGGATATAATTGACATCTACACACTACTTCATCCAACAACAATAGAATACACATTATTCTCAAGCTCACATGAAACATTCATCAAGAGAGACCACATTCTGGTCATAAAACACACTTGAACAAATGTAAAAGACTAGAAATCACACAATGTTTGCTCTTAGACCACAATGGGATTAAACTAGAAATCAAGAACATAAAAGTAACTGGAAAATCCCAAATATATGGAGATTAAACATCACACTTCTAAATAACACAAGTTGAAGAAGAAACCTCAAGAAAATATTTTGAACTAAATAAAAATTAAAACACAACTTATGAAAATTTATGTAATAGAGAGAAAGCTGTTCTTAAAGGTATATTAATAGCATTGAATGCATATATATTAGAAAAGAAAAAAGATCTAAAATCAATAACCAACTCTCCACCTTAGGAAACTGGAAAAAGAAGAGCAAATGAACTCCAAAGTAAGCAAAAGAAACGAAATAAAAAGAATTAGAGCAGAAATCAATGCATTGAAAATAGGAAATCAGTGAGAAAAATCAATGAAACCAAAAGTTGGTTCTTAGAAAAGATCAATAGAATCAATAAGCCTCTCGCCAGGCTAAGAAAAAAGAGACAGGACACAAATTATTGATATCTGAGATGAAAGAGGGGCTATCACTATAGGTCTCATGGACATCAAAATGATAACAAAGGAATACTTTCAACATAAAAATATTATGTTAACTGTCATTATTTATTGACCATCTACCATGCTCCAGGCAATATGTTGTGCATTTTACATGAATTCTCTTTAAAAATAACAAAACCCTCAAATAAAATGGAATTATTATCCTCACATCAAAAATGAGAAAAGAAGCTTAAAGAGATTCAGTAATGATATCACAGATGTAACAAGTGGTGTCGATGAAGTCAGCCTTTCTCTTACTGACTCAAATTCCAGGTCTTTCCATAACCATAGAATTTCTTAAGTAAATTAGGGGTATATCGTTTGATGATGGCATAGCTCACCCCGCCCTTTCCCTACCATAAATGCCACCATTATCTTTACAAAGTATACATGTAAATGTATCAAATTCAACCTGCCTTTGTTCATCAAAAGAGAAATTCTTTTGCCAGTCTGAGTATTTAATAATAGTTTGACTAATGTAAAACAACTTTGCCTCTTTCTTCCAAAGAATAATGTGATATAAAATAGAGCATGATGGGGTGATACAAAGAAGAGATATTCTTTCTATAATTGATGACAGAAATTCATGAAACTATTGAAGAGAAAGAGGAGACAATGATAGAAATGCTGACCAGTAAATAAGTCATAGGAAGTATGAGTATAAGCAACAATAAGAAGACACACTTGATATTTGTTAGAAAGAAAAATACAATCCAGTTCTTACTTAAGCCTAGAAAATTTTTCTCATGTACCAAAACTCACTGTCCCCTACACCACCACCATTACCAACCACCATCTAATACACTGACTTTGGCTGAGAAAACCAACTACTTGCATGAGCATAATGGTAAGCTAGCTCCAAACACCAATATTACCCTTGAAGAGAGAGCACTGAATAAGTTTTATAAGATGAGCAAAAGCAGAAGTGACTTGGTTGCCGTGAAAAGCAAAAATGCTCATTTCAGCCTGGCCGGTGTGCTCAGTGGTTGAGCATCAACCATGAACCAAGAGGTCACTGTTACATCCCCAGGTTGCGGACCCATTAGGGGGTGTACAGGAGGCAGCCAATCAATATTTCTCTCTCATCAATGTTTATCTCTCTATCCCTCTCTCTACCTCTCTCTCTCTAAAAGCAATAAAAACATTTTTTTAATGCTCATTTCATCTTTATGCCTTCAACTCCTCTCCATATATTGGTGACCCAAACAGAGAGTGTTTAGAAAACTGGATTTAGAGGCTAAAGTGGGAAGCTTGGGTAATACAGTGTGCATATTTGCCTTCATTTAAAATTATGGGTCAATTTAACTAGGAAGTTTGCAAACTACTTAATGTCATGTATGAAAATAAAAGTTAAACTGTAGTTGCCTTGAGAATAAAGAGAATATGGGCCACACAAGCCAATGAGTCTCTGAAATTAGGATCTTCATAGTTACTGATCAAAGGGGGACTAAAGGGATTGTTTTAAAGCAGCGGTTCTCAACCTGTAGGTCGAGACCCCTTTGGGGGTCGAATGACCCTTTCACAGGGGTCACCTAAGACCATCAGAAAACACATATATAATTACATATTGTTTTGTGATTAATCACTATGCTTTAATTATGTTCAATTTGTAACAATGAAATTGGGGGTCACCACAACATGAGGAACTGTATTAAAGGGTCCCAGCATTAGGAAGGTTGAGAACCACTGTATCCAGGAATGCGCACTATGGCAGACAGCTAAGTCAAATGACCCTGAAGCCCCCTTTAACCTCAACAGGTTTACACTTTTATGGTAACATGCAATTCACCCCAGAAAATGTGCATCCTGGGTCTGGGCACTGCTGGCTGGAGACAGCTGATACGGATCTCTATCCTCCTGGAATCAGGCTTTAGCTCAGCATCAGCTAAGTAACAAAGATTGTATTTCACGTGAAGGTCTGTGGCTCTGACACTTTCAGACATCGCCAGATGCTGTATCAGTCCAATGGCCAAGTGCTCCTGAAAGAGTAACTTGTGCCCATGCGGCTGAAAGAACTCTAACTGCATAATTCCTGTGAACGAATCATCAGAATTCACACCTGCAATTACAAATAGTTTTCCAATTTTAACATAAAACATCCTTGGAAACTTTTTCACAAGGCAAATGTCCTAAAGAGGATTTTATTTTCCCAGAGGCATATGTTATAATTGGATATTCTGTTATCAACGACTAAGCATCTCATAGCTCACAGGCACACATGGGAAACAACAGGATATAAAACCAACGATACAGCTACAAATTCCCATGATGGAACTTGGAGATTTTATATTAAGTCATAAAACATTAGTGGTGGAAGCCACCTAAAAGATCATCTGAGAGCTGTTCCCATTAACCGCCTTCCCCCCCCGCCCCCCCCCCATACACACACACACACAACTCAGATTGACCACATCATTACTTCCTGGGAAGCTTGATAAAGAGAGGAGCCCTGAACCTCATTTCCAGAGATGTTAATTTGTCATAGGGTGGGACACAAAATGCTGTCTTTTTCTTTTAATTTTTCCAGGTGATTCAGATGTGCATTTAGATTGGGGTACCTCTACCAATGAAAGACAGTTCCAAGCCATGTTTCGACGTGACCCCTCCAGAGACTTCTTACAGCTATGTTTTCTGACCAACTTATACCATCTTGTATTTCTTTTCTTCCTTCCTGGCATCACTTCCCTTTTCCCCTCACTCTTGCTCTCCCTGGGGCTGTATCCCTAATAAAGTTCTAGTTCTAGGGCACCCTAGCTGAGACAAAGAGTGAACTGAATTATCATCAACTATTACCCCACAAAGTAAGGAGATTCTATTAAAACTAACAAACAAACAAAAGGACTGCCCACTCTCAAAAGACTCTTGGGGCGGGTGGGAGGGGTGATCCATATAAATGACACTGGGTATTTTTCTCCTAGATTTACTGATTAAATGCCAATGGCTTCATCAGTAAATGGATGAGTCTGAGGAATCTGTATTTACATCTTTAGCCATTAATGCCTCTGAGAGTGAATTATATGACTACCATTTGCACACTAAGATTTTAATCACTGCTCCTTACAAGCAACAGAAATACAGAGTTGCCAATGATTTGGATATGAAATTTAGATGTCTGTACTCAGGAAAACGGAATATGCAGATGTCAATAACCTGAAGGATTAAATATTTATATTCCTGTGGAAGCAAAATATCTAGTGATCAATAATTTACTGACATCTTTTCTTCACCCAGCAGGAAGGAAATGAATAGGTGCATTTATGATTTTTATGCATCACAGTTGTGGTAAGTTGATTACATGAGGTTGGACAAAGTGTCAGAGAGGCCAAGAAGTTAAATGAATATGCACGTTAATTCTTCTCTTTGGACAGCTGCATCTATGAAAATAGAAACCACTAAGACATCAAGACATCAATTCTATCTCCAAATCACATCGCAAACCTGCCCATTTCTTTCTTTCTCCATTGTCTCCCTCCCTAATCCAGGGTACATCACTTCCACTTATTTACTAGAAACTGTGATTGTTTTCACTTTCATATTCCAATTCATTCTCCATGGAGAAGCCAGAGGGGTCTTTTCAAAACAAAAATCAGAACAGAACATAAATCAGATCACAGCAACCCTGCTTAAACCTCCTATTTTCCCATTGCACTTAGACTTTATCCAAACCTGTTACCATGTCATATGGAGCCCTTTATCAGCTGACCTCTATCTCCCATTCAAATCTCATCGCATACGATCTTCCTTTGCACCCAAGGTTTTCTGCCAGTGACCTTCCTTCTGACCCTATCAAACTCCACTGCACTCTTATTTGCATCAGCTGTCCCCTGTGCACAAAATTAATCCCCTCTATCTTCACAGGACTCTCCTCCCCCCTTTCAAGTCTCAACCTTAATGTTATATTCTAAGGGAGGCCTCCCTGGTCACTCTGTCTAAACCCAAAATGCTTATTCCTATCTATTACCATCCTATTGACATACTTCACAGGCTCCATGAGGGCAGAGCCTGTGTGTTTACCACTCTAGCCCCAGCAACTAGCATATGGCTACACATATACCTGCATAAATGAATGCAGAACAGACCCTGACATCAGCAAGAGACATTCTCAGATTCTCTCAAATCACAAATATTGTAGCATATCATTTCCTTTCAAAAATGGAGCTATGGGGAATTTCACACAGATCCAAACCACAAGCTCATCCCATATCCTACTCCATTTAAATAGCTATCTTCTGCCTAATAACCATTGTTCCTGAACAATGGCTTTGTCTTCCTTTCTATTATCATTACTAGTAGTTTACTTCCTTTGGAGAGGTGTTTTTTTCCCACTAATAAACAAAATGTTTAATATTTCAAGAGATTTCCGGCATATGCAACAAGTCTATAACACAAAGCCAGTGGAGAGGGGGACACTGGCTGTTCTTGTCCAGCAGGTACATGACTCTCCCTTGCAGCCCCATCTCTCAAAGGCCAGGAGACTCCAACCTGTGTCCCAGAACTAGCCAGATGAATTGAATATAAAATCAGGTCTGCTATACTTACTCTCCACTTTACATTGTTTTCATTTTGTTTTGTTTTTTTAATTTTTAAGAGCACAGAGAAGCATATCAATTAAAGCTGCATCGTTTTAAAAGATGTGGTTGTCTTGGCTGAAGAATGGAGCTACCAGCTTGTGTCAAAGGACTCCTGGGTGTCGGAGAGTCTGCCTAGAATTGGATCGGTGCCGGCAGGTCCATTGGCCCAGATTGCTGAAACCACAGTAATGAAGCCTGTCACTGCCTCCCAGTGCCAGCCAGAAGGAAAGAGCCTGATTTCTGGCACTGGTCACTCCTGCGCTTCCTCTCAGATTTTTTTTAATATATTTTTATTGATTTCAGAGAGGAAGGGAGAGGGAGAGAGAGATAGAAACATCAATGATGAGAAAGAATCATTGATTGGCTGCCTCCTACAAGTCCCACTCTGGGGATTGAGCCTGCAACCTGGGTATGTACCCTGACCGGGAATCAAACCCGTGACCTTCTGGTTCATAGGTCAATGCTCAATCACTGAGCCACACCGGCTGGGATCCTCTCATATTTTTAAGGTTCACCTGAGAAATGCTTTCAGATTTTCAGCCACTTTTGCTCTTCCTTTAAACTTTATATTATCACATACCATTGAAGAACAGAGAGGGTTAAAAAAGATGGGAGAAGGTGAGTCAGAAACAAAGCTTATAGGGGGGATAAATGGTAATGGAAAAGAAAAGAAAAGAAAAGAAACAAAACTAAGAGAATTCTCAGCCATGACTGAACAACCCTTAAAATCAAACACTATGAGGCTTACTATAAAGCCTTTGTCCTTATATCAAACTAAATCTAGTAAAATTCAGTTGATTTATTTTTTACCTGGAATGACTTAAAATCAAGTAATATTAATATATAATTTTTTCATAGAAGGAAATGAGTACCTTAGCTAAAAGAAATATTAATGTCTTTGTATACTTAACACTCTCCCAAAAGGGATCTTGATAAAGCAAAGAGGTCTGGAAATTGGATAACTTATTAATAACTGTGCTTACTGTCTTTGTACTTAACTGTCCCTCAGACAAAATGTCTTTGTTAATTAAATTGTTATTTATATCATGTTAATACTGCTTGTAACTTGAAAAGTGAAATCATTTTATCTGGCCAATGACACAGGAGAGCAGTGCCCTGCCCACCCACACCCTATCTCCATATGCCAGAGTCACTTACTCCCATTCCTTCACGTGTTTTCTTCTGTACGTGCACTTCAAATACATCTAAATAACATGCTTACCATGCTATTTCTTGGTTTTTCACTGTTAGATAATAGCTATTGTCTTGCTGCTATGGAAGATGTAGATTTAACTCTCCTCTACCACCCTCTCCCCACACATATTTGTCTTCCTTCCTCATCCACTTTTGATTAAGTGAATAGCCAGTACTTTCATTATTACAAGTATAATTATTTACTGCTACACCAAACCAGTGCATTAGAGTCACATTTTATTTTGCGAAAATTTATTTTGTTTTGTTTTCAAACCTCTGTGTGTTTATTTCATCCCATCCATCATGCTTATTCATCATATGGGCCATGAATGAATGGATGACTGAATGAACGAACAAATGAAATGTCTAAAATGAATGAGTAAACAAAAGAGTACTAGTAAATGCCTGCATGAAGCCTGGAAGAGGGAGAGATGAGTAACAGGAGTCACTATTTATCTAGCATCTCCAAAAGATGCAGGCTTACAGCCTCTGGTGTAGACAGTGGGTTAAGACATTGATAAACAGACCATGGGTTGTAGAATCAGGTTTGGGTGCATGCTATTATCTGGGCCTGTTTCCTCATCTCTAGGGTAATACACAGTATTGTGATTGTTTAGATAAGAGAATACATGGAGAGTGTCTCGAGTGCCTGGCAGAGTAGGTACTGATAATGACAGTGATCATTATTATAATCTGTTGGGGACAGAGGAAGCTAATCAAGCTATCTCCTCCAGACCATCAAAATATTTACTGTAATAATTCTAAGGTTACTAAACAACCTTATGATTCTCACTCCATTTTTTAACCAACTTGGTGTTGGGGAAGAGGTACCCTGAATAATGAACAGTAAGACTCCTGCTACTGTGAAGATGCACTAGTAAGTCAACTTCTTGGCGTAAGCACGAATCTCCTATTTAGATCGACATCATTCAGTTCATTAGTCTGACTAATGCTTGGTGATCTGAGACATTGAGGGATGAGGATTCCGCCAGAGGACTGACCCTTGAGAGGCCATGTCCAAACAGCTGGGCTCCCACTCCTACATCCCTCTCTTTTTAATTACACATGATCGCCCTCAAACACAGAAATCCCCAAGTGTCCTCTGAAACAAAGGAAGTGTCTATTGTGCTTGCTATCACTTGTTCTAAATGTATTTTATTACAAGTCTCTGAGAACTGGTAATCCATAGACAGTGTGTATCTTTATCACTCAGCAGACCTTTCAAAACCAGAGTACCTTGTTCATTAACATGTCAGGCCACAGAGTTTGCTACAATGCTGATTTCTGTTGCTCTGCTCATGACCCTTCTGTGTCCACACTCTCCTCTTGTATCCACAATCTCTTTTCTAAAAACCTTCCCCATAACTCATGTCCTCCAAGTAGTCCTCCAGAATGATACTACTCATTGCTGATCATTCCTTTACGCTGTCTTCTCCAAGGTTGAAAATATAATTTGGGCTGTATTATCTCATACTTTCCCATTAGGAGAAATTTCTGGCTCCTGCCACCCAAGTAAGTGACCTAGAACAAGCCCTTTACCTCTATGCCTTAATTTCTTCTTCATCAAAATAGATGTAATTCGTAACTATAAGAGCTATTTTGAAAAGCAAATGAGATTACATTCAAGAAAGGGGGAGCAAGGAGGCTGCTCCTAGGGGTGGGGCTGCTAGGACTCCCACCAATTACGTAGGATCCAGTCGTACGGTAGGATCCAGTCCTATGGCTCTGTTTTGTAATCGTCCCTTGAGAAAGACCAGCCAATGTCCTTCGTCTTCATGACCTATATTCTAAGGAAGTAACATATTTCAGTAGCTACTTTACTTCTTTCTCTCTGTGAGCCTATCCTATATAATAAAAGTCTAACATGCAAACTGACTGAACGGTGGAATGACCAGCGGAACGATCAATCGCTATGACACACACTGACCACCAGGGGGCAGATGCTCAACGCAGAAGCTGCCCCCAGCCCGCAGGCCCCAGGCCAGTCAAGGTGGGTGCGAGTGGGGGCCCCCCCAATCGCCCCGCCAGTCACCCCACAGATGGTCCTGATCGCCGGCCAGGTCTAAGGACCCTACCCATGCACGAATTTCATGCACTGGGCCTCTAGTATTTACTAAAATTCCTAATTAGAAGCTCACCTAAAACATAAGCAGTTCCCTGCCCTAACCATTCATTCTTATCAAAAATACTCCAACCCCTCCATGGTACACACATTTCAAGAGAACTGTTTAAAAACAGAGTTGTGTTTTGAAATCACAACAGTGACCGTGACTAACACTAACTTTGGTAACTCTATGGGCTTTTGGTTTAAAAAATAATTTATTCACTTGTGACTGCTTAATTTTTGTTTGAGGGAATTGTTAATGTAGGTAAAGCCTTGCATTTCACAAATGGCTCAAACCAGACTCAGCATTCATCATATTTCACTGGGGAAAGTCCTTATGACCTCCAGATGTGTTTCTATTAAGTAAATGAATCATCGCTAGGAAGAAGGAAAAGAAAGTAGGCTGCAAAGAAAACAAACAAACTAAAAAAATATTTTGGTTCACAAAAGCTTCAAAGTCACATAATCCTCTGGGGTTTCCGTTTCCCTTAATTAGGTCAGCTTTTGACACCTGAATCATTTTCCCTGCCTTTTCTTTTTCAATCCTGCAGCACCAAAGGCCCATTTGCAGTTTTAAGTGACCTACTTACCAGTAATTAGAATTTGGAACCCTCAGCCAGAAAAGTGTGTTGTCCACCAACTTACACCATACACAAGAATAAACTCAAAATGGATAAAGGACTTAAATGTACGACAGGAAACCATAAAAATTCTAGAAGAATCCAAAGGCAACAAAATCTCAGACATATGCCGAAGCAATTTCTTCACTGATACAGCTCCTAGGGCAGTTGAAACTAAAGAGAAAATGAACAAATGGGACTACATCAAAATAAAAAGCTTCTGCACAGCAAAAGAAACCATCAACAAAACAACAAGAAAACCCACTGCGTGGGAAAACATATTTGCCAACGTCATATCTGATAAGGGCCTAATCTCCAAAATTTATAGGGAACTCATACAACTTAACAAAAAGAAGATAAACAATCCAATCAAAAAATGGGCAAAGGATCTAAATAGACACCTTTCAAAAGAGGACATTCAGAAAGCCAAGAGACATATGAAAACATGCTCAAAGTCACTAATCATCCGAGAGATGCAAATCAAAACAACAATGAGGTACCATCTCACACCTGTCAGGCTGGCTATCATCAACAAATCAACAAACGACAAGTGCTGGAGAGGATGTGGAGAAAAAGGAACACTTGTGCACTGCTGGTGGGAATGCAGACTGGTGCAGCCACTATGGAAGACAGTATGGAGTTTCCTCAAAAAACTGGAAATGGAACTCCCATTTGACCCTGTGATCCCACTTCTAGGAATATATCCCAAGAAACCAGAAACACCAATCAGAAAGGATATGTGCACCCATATGTTCATAGCAGCACAATTCACCATAGCTAAGATCTGGAAACAGCCTAAGTGCCCATCAGTAGATGAATGGATTAGAAAACTGTGGTACATCTACACAATGGAATACTATGCTGCTGTAAGAAAGAAGGAACTCTTACCATTTGCAACAGCATGAATGGAACTGGAGAGCATTATGCTAAGTGAAATAAGCCAGTCAATGAAGGAAAAATACCACGTGATCTCACTCATTCATGGATAATAAAGACCATTACAAACTTTTGAACAATAATAGATACAGAGGCAGAGCTGCCTCAAACTGATTGTCAAACTGCAGCGGGAAGGCCAGGGAGGGTTGGGGGGCAGGAGGGAGGGGAGTAAGAGATCAACCGAAGGGCTTGTATGCATGCATATAAGCATAACTAATGGACATAAGACACTGGGGGGTAAGGGAGGCCAGGGGATTGTCAAGGGCGGGGGGGGGGGGGAAGGACACATATGTAATACCCTTTGTAATACTTTTAGCAATAAAAAAAAATGGCATGCCAAAAAAAAGAAAAAGAAAAGAAAAAAAAAGAAAAGTGTGTTGTCTTCATTCTGTTTTGCTCAACAGATCTTATTAATGAACTGAATTTCTAATTCAGTCTGTTTTTAAAAAAATCCATACACCCTAAGCAATTCCAAAATCCAAATGTCCAGGTTTAATTATACTCATGAGAGTACATTCAAATATATTATCAGGTGTCAGGGAACCTTGGTTCTCTGTGCAACTCTGCTGCTAACTCCTACATAGTCCCAGCACATCCCTAACCTTCCTGAGCCTTGGATTTCTCACCTTTACAAAGAGGAGTTTAGACTCTCTCAGGTTCTTTATGGCTCTAAGTCTCTATGAAGACTTCCTGAGTACCTACCATGTACAAGGCACTATGCTAGATATAGGAAGCAGGGGAGGTACTAAGATGAATTGATGTTTCCCTACCTTCGAGAACTTTATATGCTACTGGGGAAGAAAAGGTCATACGGGCAAAACCAAAGCCGTAGTTACCTTATTTGTGATTGGCATTGTGCCTGGCATATTGTAGCTGCTTAATTTAGTGACATAAGAGAGATATAAAATACTCTATGGCCATTTAGAGAAGAGAGGCTGCATTTAATGGAGGAGAATCAGAATGGTTCACAGATGTTATTTTGGGTTAGTTTTTAAAAGGCCAATCAACTTTCTGTGGCTCCCTGATACCATCCCCTAATTTGATACAAAATTTTAAGCCAACATTTGAGGTTCCCCATGCTGTGGCCCCAATCTATTCTTCAATCTTTATATCTCTCTCTTACACAAAACTATGCTATAGCCTTACTGTACTTCATGTATCAACCATAAATTTCTACCCTCATGCTCCCATTCATGCTCTTCATACTGAAATATCCTCCAACCGCAATGTAATCCAATTCCATTATCCCTCAAGGCCCACTGCAAATTTCCTTTTTTATGAAGGTCTTAGGAAGCCTTTCCCTCCCACTCATCACCGAGGAGCCCTGTGTTCCTAAAGGCTGCCGGCATCTTACTAACTCCTCCTAGCTGGGTGTGGTTGCCCTTCCATCCCAGCATGACATATAATCAACCTAAAGAGGGGTGAACACCAACTTGCTCTTGAAATCTGATGCTGAGTGACCTTTTTATTTTTATTCCTGATTAATCTGACCAATGAAATAAAGAACACTGGGCTTAGCTTATGCCCAATTAAACATCTGTTATGGTCATCAAAATCTCTTGGCAATTATCATGTGACATTCTGAATTGCTATCAGCAATATTATCCACCCAACTCCCTAAATAGTAAATTCAGTAAGCATAGGACCCAACTGTGAAAGGTGAGAAAAAACATCTCTTCTCCTCCATCAATACCTGTGGCCCAGCCAACCACCTCCATACTGGTCAAGCTTATTTATTTATCATATTTGCTAAATGCACAGGCCTTCCACAGAGCCAATGCAAAGGAAATCAGGCATACTGAAGTGTTTTCTAGGGGATTCCACCATCTCTTCTTTGGAAAGTAAGCAGTCGTGCAGCTTTAGAGAAACAAACAAAGGCAGAAAGGCAAAAGCCCCACTTACCATAGAAGAGGAACGCTCTGGTCATGGGATGATGTAGATAGGTCCGGTTGATGGTGAAGAAGCAAGCATCTTCTCCGCACTGGCCCACCCTGCCAGTTTCCCCAGTCAGTGGGGACCACCAGAGCATGATGGGGTAGCTATCAGTTTCCAACGTTTTCTTCCTATTCAGGATCAGAGCATCTTTCTTAGGGAAAGGGTAGAGTTGTGTAGGCTCTTCCTCCATTTTTGCATGCCCATCTTGCAAATTGGAGCTTTTAAACTTCTTCCTTTCAAATTTTCCCAGCTCAACTACTACCTAAAAGAGGAAACAGTTATTACCAGAGTTAGACCATTTACTTTCCTTTTGCACGTCTCCCATTCCATCTTGATGATGTAGACCCTTTATTAGGGTTCTATTGCTGCTGTAACAAATTACCACAAACAGCCACTTAAAACAATGCACATTAATTATCATATCGTTCTGGAGGTCAGAAGTCTGAAACCAGTCTCACTGGGCTAACCAAGGCATCAGCAAGGCTACGTACGATGTTCCTTTCTAGGAACTCGAGGGAAGAAGGGATCCATTTTCTGGGTTTCCTATCTTTTAGAGCCACTCACAATTCTGGGTTCACAGCCCCCTTTCTCCACCTTCAGTGCCAGCAATGTTGCCTCTCTCTGACACTCCTTCTGTTATCACATCTTTCTCTGAGCACAGCCACGCAAGGTTCTCAATGGGCCCACACAGATAATTCAGGATAATCTCCTCCTCTCAAGATGTGTCACCTTAATCCCATCCACAAAGTCCACTTTGCAAGGTAACATATTCTCAGGTTCCAGGGATTAGGGCAAGGACCTAGGCTCCAAAATATCCACCAACAAGGCTGCTTAGTCCTTCTGAACACATAGCAGATACGTTTCTCCTCTATTTCATAGGCATATGTAGTTACTTTTGTCTCAATGAAATCTATGAGAGTCAGGGCTATTACCTGGCTATGACTGAAGATGACATTCTAGGGATTTCATAGGCAAATGTAGTTACTTTTGTCTCAATGAAATCTATGAGAGTCAGGGCTATTACCTGGCTATGACTGAAGATGACATTCTAGGGAACATGAGTTAAATTTCCAAATGGTTTTTCATTATTATGTGTCACAACTAAATGTATCATAACTTGGGTCATATATGTCTAATGATACCCACCATGGCATCTGGATAGTGAAGTAGACCATGAGCACTGGGCTCCCTCCTATGTAAAAACAAGTTTGTGTTTATTTCAGATAGTCTGGATCACCGGACAGCTAGGCCATCAGTAACAGTAATGTGAAGGGCAGGTGGGCAGAGTGGAATAAGTGGAATAGTTGCTCTCCAAAAGTGCTGCCGTTTCATCAAATTTTAAGGTGTGATATTGATATTGATAGAGCATTATAAAAATACTAGAGGCCCGATGCATGAAATTCATGCAAGGAGCTCGGCCCCCGCTGCTGCGGCTTGGTCTGGAAGGTTGCCCGGAAGTTAGTCCAGTCTAATTAGCATATTACACTTTTATTATTATAGATATCAGAGAGGACATGACCTGCGTTGCCCTCTCACTCTCAGCAGTCAAGGGTGACACCTTCTTTATGCCCACAGATGTTATATAGAGTTTGTAACTCCCTGGGGAGGGTCCATGACTTCCACTGGATTCTCTGAGGGATGCAATAACCAAAAAAATGTTAAGAGTCACTGAGTGAACACCAAGTAGTGTTCAGTAGAAGTAGTATTCCAAAAGGAGAAAAAAATGATACTGGCTTTAATAAATCATTGGTTTTTATGATTTATTAAATCATAACAAATGAGGGTTCTCCACCTCCCCCTGTTCCTGAGGGGCAATTGGGGCAGCAGCCGCAGCTTGCACCCGCTGATGGTGCCAGCCTCAATCACTCTGCACCATCAGCCGTCAGCGCATGGGAGCAGCAGCGGCAGGAGTGGGGCTGCTGGCAGACAGGGGACCAGGGGCCATGGTGGGAGGGGCTGAGCAGGGACATGGAGGATGGACCGAGACTCGCCCCTGTGCCCACCACAGCCTCTTGGCCCACAGTTCCTTTCAAGGTGCACGAATTTGTGCACTGAGCCCCTAGTAACATAATAATGCGCCTCTTTCCCAGGAGCTTGATGGAGCAGAGTTGACTCATAGCCAGAAACTATATTTTCACCCAACCTTCACTTCGAATGTACAACCAACAACTTAATGACTTATAGAAAGCCATGGATATAGCTCCTAAGACAAATTTTTCTCTGTTTCTCATCAGTGTCTATAATGTGAAGTATAAGTTTATTTTCAAATAATAAGGATTGCTTTAAGGAGAGATTTTTCTGCCAAACAGCTTTTATCACTATCAGGTGGTAGAAAACATGGGGGATAGAGGAACATATTACAGAAAATCATGAGAACAAAATCAGCCAAATCCAAAATCTGGGAAATTCAAAAGGACAAAAGACCCAGTTCCTTCAACAAATCCATGACATGAAATCAAAGGTGGAGCAAAAGAAACCTGTATAGGAAAAATTACACACAAAACCTGCAACACACCAACTAAATGCCATGTGTGGGATTTGTTTACCTCACATTCAAACTAACCCATTATTAAAAAAAAAACTTTTTTGATGCCCTAGCCAGTTTGGCTCCGTGGATAGAGCAGCGGCCTGTGGACTGAAGGGTCCTGGGTTCGATACCGGTCAAGGCACATGCTCGCATTGCGTGCTCAATCCCCAGTAGGGGGAATGCAGGAGGCAGCCAATCAATGATTCTCTCTCATCATTGATGTTTCTATCTCTCTCTCCCTCTCCCTTCCTCTCTGAAATCAATAAAAATATATTTAGAAAAAAAACTTTTTTGAGATAATCAGGAAAGATTTAACACAGCATGGGATACAGATGGTACTGAGTAATTATTGTAAATTTTTGTTGGGTATGACAACAGTCATACAGTTATTCTGAATTTTTAAAGGTTACCATCATTAGGGAATCATACTAAAGTAAATCCAGGGGAAGTGATATGATGTCCTAGATTCACTTCAAAATGCTCCAAATGTATTCAATAATTATTTCTGCAATTAAAAAGTAAGTAAAATTTAAAAAATAAAGATATATATATCTTTAATGCAGAGTAGAAATGGTGGCAAAGGTCCAGGAATCAACACTGCACAACCCAAATTCTGGGTACCTGGAGTGTGACAAGCAGAAAGATGGTCGCTGTGATGCACAGGCAAGATGCCAAAAGCTTCCTCCTCTGAATCCGCACCATGCTGCCCTGCCCTGGGTGGACTGACAGAGGGCGAGCCTGGTTACCAGGTGTTCTCTCGTCGGCCCACAGCCTGAGACCATTTCATGTGGAGGAACCATCTGGGTGTCAATTTCCTCCACTGCCATTCCTGCTGGGACCTGGTCTCCATGACGGACTGAGATCAGAGGTTCCAAGTGGGCCTGGCTTGGCATTGAGAGGGAACAGCATGCAGTCTTCTTCAGCTATCATCAGAGCAGCTGGAGATTCTTCAGACCAGAAGGCATCAAAAAAACTCTGTAATAAACGAATCATCTTTTAGCCATAGTGCAGACTTAATAAATGTAGTCTTTCAGGGTTATCATGTAAAAACCCAAAACTTTAAAAGGAACCTTTGAAATCATGAAGTCCTCACTCATAGATAAGGAGACCAAAACCAGAGAGGTGAAGTGACTTGCTCAAGGTCATACAGCCCATTGGAGCACAGTGACAGGTCTACAACCAGGTCTCGAGTCTGAAATTCTGTTTCCACTTCATTTTCTCTTCCTCCACAAGGTTGAATTCCGGAAGCCATTTACATGTAATCCCTTCCTCCTATCTAGGTTTCAAAGGAGGAGAGAAGTGGAGTCGAAATTATCAGTCCTAAGGACTATCCACCCACTCCTATAAAAATTAGGAAGAAAAAATAAATAAAAGTTCAGGCTTTGATCAAAAATAGATAATGATCCATTGGCCCCCAACTCCTCCCAAGGAAAATAACTTCAGCCACAACATAAAGAATTATGACTATTGATTTATGTGTTTCATCTTTAATGGTACATGTAATAAAGCAGTGGGTTATGTGGGCAATGTGAGTCTCTGGAAGCTTTGAAATAAGATTTTCATCTATCTGAAATGGATAATCTTTTCAAAAGTTTTAGAAATGAACTAAGTCCCACAGAACACATTTTATGCCCAGGGTTCTATAAGTCAAATGCCTTGGGCAAGTGACACTGTGGAGTTCAGAACAGAGCAAGGATCGCTCTTCCTCTAGACCAGCGGTTCTCAACCTTTGTCGGTCGAACGACCCTTTCACAGGGGTCGCCTAAGACCATCCTGCATATCAGATATTTACATTACGATTCATAACAGTAGCAACATTACAGTTATGAAGTAGCAACGAAAATAATTTTATGGTTGGGTCACAACATGAGGAACTGTATTTAAAGGGCCAGAAGGTTGAGAACCACTGCTTCTAAACTATAGAGCATTGCTAAAAAAAAAAAGTAGGTTTGATTGTATATTTCTCAGCTATAAAATTAAACATATAATTAGGAACCTAAAAATGATGTGGAATTCAGGTTAAAAACTTTGGTCTTAAAGGTATGTGGATCTACCTTGATTTACTTTTAAGTCCAATATTTTTTTTCCTCTTAGCAACAAAATGACTTCGTCTAAGAAATTGTGAAAAGTACATTTTTCTTCTTTCATCCATGGAATTCCTGCGACCCACAGTGACTAAGAAAATGAACTCGAGAGTCAGTCTGTGGGGATCCAAATCTCACCTCCCCAGCCAGTTTAACCTAGCCTCTCCATGACTGAATTTACAAAACGTAGATAATAACGCTACCTAATCCAAGAGTTACTGTGCCAATTTTATATAAGACTGCTAAAACACTTGCTTCACCGTCTGGTACACAAATGTCCAATAACTTCGCTACCTTATTTTTAAATACTATTATAATTTTTATTATTATATCTTTAAGTGGATGTTGGAGCCAGCAGCAAGAGCACTGTACAGCTCTGCTGGTCTGACAGGCTCTGGCTCCATGTATTCTTCTCAATTCTCCTATCGGACTACACCAGTGCAGGTCCTTCTCGAACACTGCCTACTGAACAACTGTTAGGAACTTAGTCCAAGTTCCTTCTTTATCTTCTGCTCACTAGACACAGCTCAATTCTCAGCGGCGGGGCAGACGGAGAAGGCATGATTGGTTGTGGGTGTATAAGAATGAGTCTTTATTGCAGAAGCCAGTGGTCACATAGCCATCAGACAAGAACAGACCCTACAGCAAAGTCTATACAGGCAGGCAGCCGGACACCGGCTGGTAAATACATATCTCTCCCATAAAGCAACATCAGTCTCTGTACCCACAGCTATTATCTGAGCAGCCGCACGCTGCCCCTGGAGTCTAGACTCACCACCTTACATCGTAGCAGTACCTGAGCTCTCTGGCTGAGGAGCTTCTCCTGTCTCTCCTGCCCTGCTGCTCTCTCTAGCAGACTTCTTCACACTCCATCCGAGCTGCTGTCTCTCCATACTCCAGCCTACTAGCTGGTCAGTAACCTACTTTTACACTATTTGGACAAAGAAGGCTTCATGCCAATAGTTACATCCATCATAGTGGCTACTGAAGAGCACAGTGTAACATGTGTTGCACCCACTCATGGTATCTTGGCCTGATTAAGATTCCCAGGCTCAGAGTTCTTGGACTTTCAGATTTGGCTCATGCCCAGAGCGGCCTTTGGCCATTCTGATGTATTGATAACAAGGCCTCTGTACTCCCATTGGCCTTGACCATCCGGGGACCTGGTGTGGTTCCCACAGTGGAAAATGAAGTTGAATTCATGTAAAATATGTTTCTTCCCAATCAATAGGAACATCAAAGGAGCAATACTCACTTTGCCAAGAAAGAGATTGCAACTATCTGTTGAGTGACCTATTATGAGTAAGGCCCTTCCTAGATACCCAGCATGGGTGAGCTTATTCAATCCTCTCAACTCCATGAAGAAGCAATGACTTTCCTCACTTTTAAGGGTGAAATGGAATTTGAAGGAAGTAAAGTAACTTGCCCAAGATTAACCTTTATAAGTACTACAACCGGAAATCAGTCAGACTCTGAAGTTCTCAACACTAAGACTATAAAATTCCTACCAGATAATGCCAACACTCACAGATTATCTGCCTGAATCACAGAGGAAAAACAAACAAACAAAAAACCTACGTAGAATAGCTGTCAGTTGGTATACCAAAGAAAAAAGTAATAAAAATCTGTAAGAACCTGAAAAGCACCTCTCCTTCTACTCAGTAGGCCTTACTAGCTATTAACTACATAGAACATGGAGCTAGCCTTTGGGTTCCAATCCTGGCTCTGTCATTTTACATAATATAAATTTGGACAAGTCACTAAATCTTTCTAAGCCTCTGTTTCTTCATAGCTAACTATCATTATTTCCCTCATAGCAGAAATATCAAATTATCATTTTTTTATGCAAAAGCAGCTTATTATAGCCACAATTAATGTAACCTAGATTAGGTAATGAAATAACATTACCACCATAAGTGGGTATAAAACTGTATCATTTTTTAAAGATTTTTAGATATATCACTCCCCTCAACCTTACTGATGGCCATCTTATAAAGCAGGCAAGGTGGGTATATTCTCAGTTCCCACAAATAAGGACACCAAGTCTTGGCGAGTTTAAGTGATTTGACCAAGATCATAGCTCTTAAAGGTTGAAGTGGGTCTAGAAATCAGGTCACCTGATTGCGAGATCAGTGGAAAAGAAAGAGGAAAAACAGTGTCAGTCTGTTAAGAGTACACAAGAGTCAGGAATACGGGAAAACAAAAGATGGAGAGAAAATGTGAGGATGTAGCCTGGGATATTTTTACAGCTCAGGGCTAGCCTAGGGGCTTCTAAAGTCTTTACATGGCTGTATGAACTATGACAGAAGAATTTAAGGTTACAAAGTCCCTTCCACCCAAAGACCCTCAATTGCAGTTATATACCCAAATCCGAAAATACAGCAGGGTCTCAGGGACCAAGCTGTGGTTAAATGCCCATTTCTAAAGAACAGAGCCAGCTAGTGGAGATGGAATTATGATTGACAGCATGCAGCCATGAACCAGGCCTTGAGGCATATCAATCTAATATATGGTATTAATTCCCCAGGAGCTTGTCATCAAGTCAGCAATCCCCCAACTGGTGAGACAGATGGGCTTGCAAAGAGCACCGTGAAGGCCAGCAAGCTCCAATGCAATGGGGCCCCCAGAGGAGAGCTCCCTTCTGTCTCCTCACTGCACGCGGGGTGAATCCGAGTCCTCCAAGAGGGTGCCTCAGAGCACTCCTTTCCGGATGGAGCGATGTGTGTTTGCTCAGACAGCCTCCCATGGTAGACAACATGTGAACGGTTCTCACTCACCAACCCTCTTGACCTGGAGCTAAGCTTCTGACATGCACTGTGTGTGCAGCTGGTGTGCACTGCCTGGGGCTGGCCATCTGCTGCCCAGAGAGGGGTCTGGAGCTGAGTGTGACTACTCCTGTCTTACGAGTGCTATTCCATCCAAACCAGCAACACTTTCACCCTAAAATAATTCTACATTTCTCCACTTTATTTTGAGTTAAAATGCACAGAAGAGAGAGACTGAATATCTTAAAGTGAATTAGCAACCTGAGGATGCCAGCTTCACATTTCAGCCATGTGGGCTAGTCCAAAGTGTAGGTTAAGGGTCTCAGAATGGGACTGAGAGATGATCCTGCACCCCTGGGTGTAAGATGAGAAACCGCCCCCAGGCGATGCAAAGGGCTTTCCTGCCCTGGCAGTTTCAGTGTCTGGCAGGGGAAAGAGGTAAGGCAGGAGGCAGAGCTTTCAGGAGACTCCTTTGATCTCTCCCCTCTAGTTACTGCTGAATCCGTTGGGATAAGAAGAGACTGTCTTAACTGAGCATAAGGTTCTACCAGGTGGTCTTTAGAAGGAATGTATCTAACTCCCAGACTTAAATTATTCACACTAAAGTATAATTTCTTAAGTAGGTTTGACTCTCCCAAAATGTTTTCATTTATGATGCATAAGTCCTCAGAGCACCCCTGGGATGGTGGCCGTCGGGGGAAGACAGGTGATGCGGTAGGCTTGATGGGAAGGTCTAAGAGTCTTTGGACAACTCTCCAGGCACTTTGTAACTACTGCCCTTCAAGTCTACTTGTCATCATTAACACTCATCATTTATTCCTACTTGGTTACTCCAAAAGCCTGGTAACTGACGTTCCCACCACTCTGACCCCTTGCACTTTCCATTTAGCTGGAGTTGTTTCTGTAGTGTAGATTGGCTATCTCTCCTCTGATTAAAATCCTTCAATGGCTTCCCCAAGATTTCAAGATACATCTTGAATAAATCTCATTAGTTTGGGAAATAACACCAGCAAGCTCCCCACCCAGCAGCCCTTTCCCTTCCCCCTCTTCTTCCCCAGGCTCCTCACCTTTACCTTTCCCTCTCCCAAACCCCCAGGGCCCCTTCTTTTGCCTCTGTAACTTTCTAAATAAACTTTCCCTTATAGTTTGAAACAAAGAAAACAACACTACCTGGACCCCTCTTCCCTTCTCTAGCTTCCTTTCCTTTCCCCACACATGCCCTTTGTTCCTGCTATTCTTGGAATGTAGCTTCCTGTTGTGTGCTCTGGTCCCTACCTACATCCATGCCTCTTTCACTACCCTAGCCATTCTCCAAGACTTTCAAGGCTGCACACTTTGGGAAGCCTTACTCCTCCCCAATACCAAGTCCGGGAGATCTAGATCCATATCCTCGTGTGCTTGTTTCTACTACAGCAGTAGACAGATGCAGGAAGCTGGGGGATTTTAGGACACTTTTAAAGCTGCTTTATTGGGTGCCTATCAGATTAATGGTCGAACATTAAAAAGACGACTTTGTTCCTTTGCAGACTTCCTTGGTGCTGCAACTGTCCCTCGGGCACCTGACAAACGTGTGATGATGGTTCCACGGTTTCCACTTTCACCCAATTTTCTTTATCACCATTTATTTGTGTTCATGTGTTCCTCACTCTTTTTTAATGGACTTCATATTTTGCTGAACATTCATTTTTATGTAAACAGTGTTTTGAGTTGCAGATTTCCATCTGGGAAGGTCATCCTCTTCAGCCAAGTACACATTTCAGGCAAGACAACTAGAGAATAATGGGAGAGAAAGGGGTACTGGCAGCCAGTGACTCAAACAAAACAGGTGATTAATGGGGGGACAGAAGTTGTAGCCCAAACACCTTCATATTTCTATTACGGAACTGAAGGTGATGCTATTCTTAAATTCTAGACACACAGCAAAGCACTCAAATCATGTAGTGCTGATACACTCTCAATTAGTGAATCTATTTCATATAGAAACTAAATAAAAATATACTCCCAAACAAAACAAAATGACCGATATAAAGCTCCAAAGAGAAGTACTCAGAAGGCCTAGGTTTTTTAAAAGACACAGGGGCACAGACTGAAGATTCCGTATCGGGAAGAACTGAGCCAGCTCCTCAGGAACAGGACTCTTTCTCATCTTTGTCCTTCGAAGGTCTCCTTGTTGCTGTTCTTTCTCCAATAAGGGCTTATGGTTACCTGTTACAATTGTCCTATTTGGCCCATCTGAATCAAAAGCTCTCATCTGCTTTGATCATTGAAGTAATCATGAATGAGGACCCGATTAAATAACACTGACCTAACAAGGCTAACACTTCACACGCCTACAGACAAAGGGCTGGCCCAGACGATCTCAGGTCTCGTCCTGAAATTAAGCTCTCTGATCCCGTAAATGGTGTCCAGGAGCAAAACTCTCCAAGGAAGAAAGATTGATCAAGTAAAGAGACACCAACCAAGACAATTTGTGTCAACATAAACTAAGATTTCTGGAAATATAAAACAAATACTTCTATAGAACAAGTTTAGGATTACTTGATCTTCGTTCTCCTTTTTAGTAATTCAACTTTTGAAAACACAAATTTCATTCTCAAAGAAATAAGTATCTGAAAAAACACTGTATATAAAAAGTTGTTTTTAATTTTTAAAACTCGTGTTCAGGAATTATAACAAACGCTTATTGCAGAATGCTGTTAATTGAATTAGGTATTGCATTTCTTGCTGAAATCAACTCTTTACATTTCAAATTTAGGAAGCATTTAAATGTGTGTTAAAATGTCTGCATATCAATAACATGATATTGTTTCTCAAACTTTTTTTAAATTTCCTAAATTTAACCAGAGTTTGAATTTTTTCAGAAATGTTGTTTGTAAGATAAAACTTGAAAACATACTACTTTTTAAAATTGAAGAATAAAAGATGAGCCATAATAATGGTAACAGTTGAGATTGTATATTTAATTCACTATTAGACACTGCCATCTAGCAGGAAGCCAGCAAATGAAGAGTTACTACAGCAATTTCAGACACTGAAAGGACCTAAGTGATGCTCTGATGCTAGACATTGCCTCTGGCTTACAGACAGAGGGGAAAGTTGTAAAACTGAGGCGAGGGTGCTGACTAGATGGTGGCTCTGCCACTCTGGTGTGCAAATACCTGGGCTGCTTATTCAGTGCAGATGGCCAGGCGCATCTGAGAGACCACGGTGGACCACGGAGAACAACGTCCTAGTTGTAGTGTGAGGTCACTAGCAAGCCCAAGATGGGTCACAGCTCTGGGGGTGTCCCAGTTTGAGAGAAGGAAGGACATATAAGGGAATGAGGTCCTGAAGACCAACTTACCATACACAAAACTGTGCCCAGCCCTAGGGCATTGAATGCATTCCACAAATGAAATCAACAATCCAAGCCACAACTCATAGAACATTCTCCCCAACTATGTTGGGGAGCTGGTGCACTGCGTAGGGAGCGGCCTGTTGAAGCCATGGTGTTAGGAAAAAGTCCTTTTGCATGGTATATATTTGCTATATATTAAAGACTCATTAAAAGATCCCCAGAAACTGTCTTATAATCACACCAGTGTTATTTCTATATCTTACACAAAATGAGGTCTGTTCTAGGACACTAACTGCACACAAAAATACCCAGGAAATGGCTTAGGTATCGGTACCCAAAGCCTGCTGTCCTGGGGGCTCGCCCTGGGCATTTTCTCCATTAAATGCACTGTGCTCTGCACCGCTGGGCAGTGGGAATCGCTGCCTCCGCACACACTCCCAGCAACAAGTGACTCTCAGTGAAGACCTGGGGAGAGGGGGCAGCAATTCACCGTACACACTGGCAGAGTTAGGTTCTGGCGTTGGTGAGACTGGGAAGATCCTGGCAGAGGGGAGGTACCAGAAAGCCTTCCTTCCCAGGAGTTGGAACCATTTGCCCCCGCCCCCTGGGCTCCAGCGGGCCCCTGCGTGTCACCTGCCTCCCACCCGGGCTTTTTCGGCAGACAGAGAGGTTTCAAAGTCGGGCAGAGTCCCTGGAAAGCGCTGCCCAAGGTTTCCAAAAACAGCACACAACTCCGTCTTCCTCTTACACTCCCTCTGGGCACAAAGAGGTTTCCTTTTGCCGTGAGTCCCGCGGGCTGCGCCCCAGCCGCCGTGGGCACCAGAAAGGCCTGTGTTGCTCGGCACCGAGACCCTGCCCCCACCAGGCTTCCACGGGAGCCAGAGGGATGCGCACTCACCTCTTCTCGGTGCAGGAGGCTCGCTCCGCGCTGGGCACCGGGGTTTCCCACTTTCAGTTCGCACCCCTGGAGCTGTGGCGAAGACTCGGAAAGGAGATTTGGGGAAGGCGGGATACCTCTCGGCTCAGTCAGGCCCAGCGATCCTGGATCCAGGTTTTCACGGACGCCTCCTCTTTAAAAGCAAGTGGGACCTCGGTTCCAGGCCGGCCCTGCAGCACAGCCCTTCCCCAAAGTTCCTGGGAGGCTCCGGAGACCTTCTTCTAAAGCAGTGGTTCTCAACCTTCCTAAGGCCGCGACCCTTTAATACAGTTCCTCATGTTGTGGTGACCCCCAACCATAAAATTATTTTCGTTGCTACTTCATAACTGTAATTTTGCTACTGCTATGAATCGTAATGTAAATATCTGATATGCAGGATGAATTTTCATGGTTACAAATTGAACATAATTAAAGCATAGTGATTAATCACAAAACCAGTATGTAATTATATATGTGTTTTCCGATGGTCTTCGGCGACCCCTGTGAAAGGGTCGTTCCACCCCCAAAGGGGTCACGAACCCACAGGTTGAGAACCGCTGATCTAAAGCAAGTCCAGGGCACTTTCTGCTTCTCCAACTCAAGGAAGACTGCAGCGTATGCAAAGCCACCTGCAGGGGAAAAGTGAGAATCTGCTAAGCAGAGCAGAGGCCTGAGCGCCTTTAGTCAGGGACCAGTGTTTGGTAGCCGGAGTAGGATGATCATTTGGGTGTTTACTGGGAAAGTAAAACTGACTTCAAGCTACTGAGTTCCAAATCCAGATAACCCAACGACAGTGACGTTGCCCTGGTCTAGTAGGAGGTGGTAATGCTGGGGAAGCAATGCAAGACCGGGGGAGGGCTGGGACTGACTCAGGGCAAGGGAGGCTCCCAGGGTCAACATCCGAGGAGGCACTGCAAGCGCTGGACTCACCGGCAGGAACCGGAGCGTGATTGCTGGCCCTGGTCCCTCAGAGCTCTCCTGCCAAGTTCCTCAATTGTCCTCTCTGTAAAAATGGGTTGATCGTCATGGCATCAACTTCCTGAAAACCCCAAATACAAAGGACAATATTGATAAGTTGGATATTTGCAATGTATTTGTCTAACAAAGAGTGCGTATCCAGAATACATCAAGGAGTCCTACAGTGCAATAAAAGAAGAATCCAGTAAGAAGGGGGAAGGAGCCCAGGCTGGTTTGGCTCAGTGGATAGAGCATCGGCCTAATACCGGCCAAGGGCACATGCCCAGCTCGATCCCCCCCAGTAGGGGGCGTGCAGGAGGCAGCCAATCAGGGATTCTCATCATTGATGTTTCTCTCTCCCTTCCTCTCTGAAATCAATAAAATATATATATTCAAAAAATAAGAAAAAAAAGAATATTTTAAAAAAAAAGAAAGGGGAAGGAAGGGGCCAAAGACTTATACAGCACTTCACAAAGAAGGAAAGTGACGAGCCAATAAATATGTGAAAAGATGCTTAACTTTTTAAAAATATATTTGTATTGATTTCAGAGGGGAAGGGAGAGGGAGAGAGTGATAGAAACATGATGATGAGAGAGAACCATTGACCGGCTGCCTCCTGCACGCCCCCTACTGGGTTCGACCCCACATCCCGGGCAGGTGCCCTGACGGGGAATCCAACCGTGGTCTCCTGGGCAAGCTCAACCACTGAGCAGACCGGCCGGGGAAACTTTTTTTTATGAATCAATGTAAACCATGGGTTTAACACACAGCCAACCCCATTATTCACATGAAAAAGTTTGATAAAGATTAAGTGACTTGCCCAAAGATATTTAGTTAACGCCAGTTGGTTTTTATAACCTAAGCTGGGCTCCAAAAATCCGTGTTGAAACCATGCTGTCTAGCAGGGTGGTCCTCATTCAGAGGTTTCACCTGCCTGCAGCACAATCACTTACAACACATTGAATTGCTGTATGTGACATGCAAAGCCGGGGCCCATGCTTATTCTGAGATTGTGCCTCTCTGACTCTTTTGGTATTAAAATGGCCTTTCTTTTGAAAAACGATATGAACTAGTAAAGGTGTTTACCCTCCCCGCCTCCGTCAAAATATGAAGCTGAAAAAAAGTTGTTAGTCCTTCGAAAATGTTTGAATTTCTAAAACCTGGACCCCATGCCGCACCAAACAAATGTCTGCGGGCGCGAGGGTCTCTAGTTACCAGGACCGACTCAGAGACCCACTCACTGGACGGAGGATACAAGCAAAGTAGCCCTGACCCGCCTGCAGGGCCCGGCACCCGGGAGGCTGGGGACCAGGGCGCGCCGGCCGCTGTCGGCTCCGCGCTCAGGGACTCGGCTCCTCCTCCGCGGGCTGCTCCGCGCCACGAGCCGCGTCTGCGCCCTCGGCGAAGCCGGGCAAGCCCAGCGGTGAGCGCGCGGTGACGGGAGGATCGAGCGGGGGGCCGGGAAGGCGCGCGCGCACGTCCCACCGCCAGGCGGCGCTGTCTGCCAGTCTGAGACCGCGGAGCTCTCGCGGTAGGTGAGACTAAGGCGTTCCGGAAGTGAGTCGCCGGAAGAAGCATGGTTGCTTCCGGGGATCTGGCCAGCTCCGCACGCTGAAGTGCCGGCACCATGCAGTCCGATGATGTGAGTGTCCTGTGCTCTGCCACCCGGGGTTTACGCAGGGTGTCTGGGTGTCTCGCAGGGAGACTGGGTGTCTCGACTCAGAGGCGCATACTCAGCTCGCCCCCTGTCTCGTGTGGCTTCGGAAGCGAGGCTTCCGGTTTCCGGGCGTGGGGCTCTCACGTGTCTGCCCTGGACCTCCAGCCCGTGGCCCCAGCGGGGTTAGGGGGCCAGAACACCCCCCCCCCCAATCCAAAGGGTCGGCGGTTGCAGCCCCTGTGCCCAGCAATGACGGGCTGTGCGTCTGGGCCTGGGAGACTCGGGGGGCGGGCGGGGTTTGGCAGGGGGGCGATACGGCGAAGTCTCGGCATCCACTTTAAGGATCCTTTTCATGCATGTGCACCCTACTTTTCGTCTGCTTTTGCTGGGTGTGGGTTTTTCTTTACATGTGTCCCACTGTCTGTCCAAGTTACGGTTTTGGAAGCATCCTAGATTCATTCCTTGAGTCATGTGTAGGAGAAATACCTGCGTGCTTGCGGTGTGCCAGGATGGTGGTCATTCCTAGAGTGTGGTTGTTTTTTTTGTTTTTTAAATATATTTTATTGATTTTTTACAGAGAGGAAGGGAGAGAGATAGAGAGCTAGAAACATCGATGAGAGAGAAACATCGATCAGCTGCCTCCTGCACATCTCCCACTGGGGATGTGCCCGCAACCCAGGTACATGCCCTTGACCGGAATCGAACCCGGGACCCCTCAGTCCGCAGGCCGACGCTCTATCCACTGAGCCAAACCGGCTTCGGCTAGAGTGTGGTTGTTAATAAGCCAGGCAGACGACCTGCTTCCCCGGAGCCCTCTGTCGGGGAGACGAGTGAACTAACAAGGACCATTGCGGGGCCTCACGGGGCTTTGAAAGACCAGAGGTGATGGCGTAGAGAGCAGTTGGGAGAGACCACGTCAGATAGGCCTGATCAGGGAAGGTGTCCCTGAATAGAAGACCTTTGAGCTGAGATCTAGAGGATGAGAATGGCCCGCCACGGAGGGGCTGAGCTAAAAGCAGTCAATCCAGGCAGTTGGAGCGTCAAGTACAAAGATCCAGAGGTAAGAGAGAAGGAATATATTCAAGGACACCAAGAGCATGTGAAGTCTTGTAAGAAGTGTTCTTAGGGGTTTCCATGGGAAATGACATCTGGTTTACAATTGTGTGAAGTTCTCTAGTTGTGTGAAAGGTTTTTGAAGGAGAGAAAGAATGGAAGCCAGGAGACTAGAATATCATGAAGGAAGCTTCAGTTAAGGTAGTCATGGCGGATATGAAAAGAAATGGATAAATGTGAGGTTTAATAGAAAAGACTTGGCGATGGGTTAAATGAAAAAAGAGAGATCAAGGATATTTTGATTTGAACAAACAGTTGAGTGGTGGTTTTATTTCTGGAGAGGGGAAGGCTGGGGGAGGAGCACAGTATTCTTTTGAAAGAGGTGGAGTCGAGAGCTCCATGTGGACATGTTAATGTGCATGATGCCTTTTAGACCACCAAGCCGAGATGTCAAGTAGCATCTGGATGTATATACGAGTCTGGTGCTCAGGAGAGAAGTTTGACCCGGAAATAAAAATTTAGGAATCATAATTTAGAGATATTTAAAGCCACCAACCTGATTGAGTCCTACTTCTCCAGTTTCATTTCCTCTAACCTGTTTCCTTCCATCCCCTGCCAAACACATCCTACAAAATTCCAAAAACCGTTTACTCCCTTCTTTTATGTTTGTGTTTTTCCCTTTAGCTACTTTAAAGCCTCTCCCAGTTCCTCAGGGCAGCTCGCTCAGAGGCTCTCATACAATCTACACCTCTTTGGTACTTGGACTGCTGCTTTGTGTATGTGTCTTTCTCCCTAACTAGATAGATAACACCCTTTAAGGACTAGACCTTCCTTCATTCAACAAGTACTCCAGTGCCTCCTGTTTGTCAGGATTTGGGGGTGTCAGTGCCTTACATAAATTAGTACACACTAAATGCTGGATGAATAAAGAACACATTAGTCCAGGCCAGGTAGCTCGGTTGGTTGCAGCGGTCGCCAACCTTTCGAACCTCACAGACCACCAGTGGTTCGCAGACTGGGTTAGAGCATCATCCTGATATTCCAAGGTTGCCAGTTCAATCCGGGGTCAGAGCACATAAGAATAAACCAATGAGTGTATCAATAAGTGGAACAACAAATTGATGTTCTCTCCCTCTTTCTCTCTAAAAAAAAATTAAAAATATAAAAAAATTATTAAAAAAAACACATTAGTGGAGGATAGCAATAGGATATTTTTCTTGCCCTCAATGAAAAATTGTATGTATTTCCAAAAGTCTAGTACTGTGCAGCCTTTTACACTGGATAGTGAACATTTTGAGTAGAAAAGGAAAGTTACAAAATATATAATATGACCTCATTTTGTTGAAAACATACATATAGGCATACTAGTTCTTGGAAAGTATACACATACAGAAAAAGTTGAAAATATTTACAAAATAATAATGAAATATCTGGGTAATGGGTTATGGTTATTGCTAATTTGTATTTACTTTTTCTATAAGGATCTGTTATATGTGTAAAGAAAAGAAGTCAGACTATTTTACAAAGCATTTTTTCCTCATTCCTCAAAGAGTTCTTTCCTCAGTAAAGCAGGGCACTGCCCTAGGGCATTGTTTCTTGGATTACCGTGCCACCTATTGGGTCAGAGCCATTGAAATGGGTTTATACTTTGTCTTGCAGGTTATCTGGGATACACTAGGAAACAAGCAATTTTGTTCCTTCAAGATAAGGTGAGTCTAGATTTGCAGCTTGGACAAAGATTCCTTTAGTTGCCCTCTTGGTAACCCGTCTTGTAAGTAATGCTTGCTGTTCCTCGCATTCTAGAACCAAGACACAGGGCTTTTGCAGAAATGAGTACAGCCTGACTGGCCTGTGTAACCGGTCGTCCTGTCCCCTGGCGAACAGTCAGTATGCCACTATCAAAGAAGAGAAAGGTAAGGCCCGGTTCCACCTTTCATGAGAACCACTCAGCAGCTTTTCAAAGGATGTTCTTTAGTCTCTAGATAATATTAAAGGTATTTACTTTATCCCGCAGGACAGTGCTTCCTGTACATGAAGGTGATAGAACGAGCAGCTTTTCCTAGGCGGCTCTGGGAACGGGTAAGACTTGGAACATAATTTTACAGTGACCATTGCTCAAGAGCAAAAATGGCACATTTTTCCCTCTTCCGTGATCATATCTAGATTAAACTTTGAAGCCATCCTTATTAGGTCCCATAGTGCTGTTAACAGTGAAGACCTAATCATTTATCCTTGCCCTTCAAGCTTCCTTTTTCTTTTCTTTTTTAACTATATTTTATTGATTTCAGGAAGAGGAAGAGAGAGAGAGAAAAACATCAATGATGAGAGAGAATCGTTGATTTGGCTGCCTCCTGCACGCCCCCTATGGGGATCCAGCCACAACCCAAGCACATGCCCTGACTAGGAATCAGACCATGATCTCCTGGTTCATAGGTTGATGCTCAACCATTGAGCCACACCAGCTGGGCTCAAGCTTCCTCTGTCTGTTTGATAGGTCCGGCTTCACAAAAACTATGAGAAAGCACTGGAGCAAATAGATGAAAATCTAATTTACTGGCCCCGTTTCATTCGACACAAGTGTAAGCAGAGATTCACCAAGATCACCCAGTACCTAATTCGAATTCGAAAACTTACACTAAAGCGACAGTAAGTATTTAGATCATTTATTTATTTTTACATCTATTTTTTCATGGATCATATTATGAAACAGTGTTGTGAAACCTCTAGTAATACTGTTATAGTATAATAAAATTCAACTTGGGGTAGCCTTTTGTGGTATGCTAAGAATAAGCTTCACCTCAGGTTAAAGGCGTGCCCTTCGATTTTGCAGGAATTTAAAAACAGTATAGTACAACTTGATTATCCCCTCCCTGTCTGAAAACCAGCTTCAGAACATTCTGTTTATAACTCCCTGCAGGAACCTTAAAATGGGGGGGATTTTAAAATGACCTAAAAATGTGAATGAACAGGAATGTAAGAACTTTACTTTGAGTACAGTGCAAACTCATTTTTAAAAGAGACATGAAATCCAGACTTAATGGAGAATACTAAAGCTGTCAGTCTTCTACAACAAAGTCCTTTTAGTTCACTGAAGCATTGTTGGCATAGTGAATGTCCTTAGAAGTGTCAGAACGCCTCAAGAAAACAAAAACAGCCACATTAAAGTAGATACAAAAATGTTTGATTTTTTATAGCATTAGATTTATCTAGAAAATTTTAAGTATATAATCTTGCTGTATTGATCTGAATCCTACAAAATGAATCCCAATCCTTCTCATTTTTTAAAGGAACACGTAGCACATGTAGTTGAGTTTTCTGATAACGTGTTTTATTTCCTGTAGGAGGAAACTTGTTCCTTTGAGTAAGAAGGTGGAGCGGAGAGAAAAAAGAAGAGAGGTAACGTATTGTTCTGATATTCATAGTGATATTCATATTTCATTGAGAGTAGGGCTATGTAGGTAGAAAAAGATTCAGTCACCATTGTCTGTGAACTTTTCAAGCCATGGATAACAGTAATGGATAACAGTAAAAGTTGCATAAGATATCTGATATTCTATATTTTAAGATTATGACTTTCAGGGCAGGTTAAAATGTGGGCGCTTGGGGATCTGTGTGATGGGGAAGACATATAGAATCCCTTAGAGAGCCACAACTCCTTGCCTGAAGTTCTGGAGGTCAGATGTTTCAGAATTCAGAATTTTGGTATGTCTGATCTTACATATTGCCCTCAGCAGGGTTAGAGCATTCTAATCAAACGCACTAGTAGTTTTGCAGTGAAATATAAGAACGCTCATTCACATTAGATGGAATTTTTAAAATTGCTTTAATTAGACTCCTGTGACATCAGGTCATATTAGGCCACTAAATTGAGGTGTGTGTTTTTCATTATTATTTTGAAATTGTTAGTAAGGAACAGACTGGAATTATTTCTTAGAAGTAAACTGAGCAGCTTTGTTACCAAAGTAACGACTGGCGATGTTAATGGCCTGCTGTCCATGGAAAATCTAGTCGGGAAACTCCAGCTTTGTCACAGAGAGCAATCCGCCTCTCCACCTCGCTGGTACTTCGGTCGAGCTGAATTTTCTTAGGCTTTTCAAGACCCAGGAATTAGCTTTTCCCGACAAGTCCAACCATTCATTCTAGGTATTTGCTTTGCTTACTTCTTTTCTGGCAATAGACATTTACCTGATTATTTGTCAAGTTCTGTCAAGAAATAACTTTAATAATGTTGATGCTTTTGTTTCCATTAATCCATGGAGTTCTGTATCTCAAATCCATTTTATCATTGATCTTCAAGCTTTTTTGATCACTTACCCCATCAATAAAATTTTTAGCATATGCTCCCATTATATCATTTATAAGTGTTATACATGCATACTTACGCTCATAGGTATAAGTAATTGTTTGTGATGGCCTGGTTCTCATCCGAGTATAAATTTGTCCTTATGGGCTCTCATTATTGATAGGTATGGCAGGGATGCTTAGAGAAGTGCATTGTGATTATTTGCTCTTTATTTTCATTCTCCACTCCCAATTGTTAAACAGGTGTTCATGCAAGTCTTTCAGAAGAAATTAAATTTTTCCATTTATGCCAAATAATTTTGAAGCTTTCTGGAAAATGATTTTTTAATGGTTTGGGAAATTATGTCTCCAGATTTTTAAATTGTGGGATTGAAATTTTTGTAGGAGACATGTTTTCAGCAATATCACATAGATGTAATCCTTTTCTTCTTAAGGTGGTCTATCCACAAGTTTTTTTTCTTTAAACTCACTGGTAAAATATTCCCTTTCTCTTGAAAGAACAGATAAATGTATTTACTTTTTAAAACTCCTGCTGCGTTACATAATACAGACAACCATTTGTCATTTTAAAAAGGTTGGCAAATGTTCACTCTATCTGACATATAGATATTTGTTTTATCTTGTTCACGGTATCTGACACAACTATTTGCTCTGTGGACAGATCAAGTCATCAATGTCAGTATGCATAAAAAATATTTGTAACATTTAAGTTCTGAGTATTTTCTTCCTACATCTCACTGGATCAGTCTTTGAGGTGTAAGCATCTACTTTAGAGAATGATGTAGACCACCACAGTAGACTTTTAATTAACCCATGTGCCCCAGTCTTCTGCATTGTGATTTATCTGACACTGTTCTTCATGCTAACACAGCTTCAGTGTGTAACACTTTGAAATCCTCTATGATTTTCACTAATTAATGCACAATCTTAGGCTAGAAAGGCGGGTTGAGGTGAGATTTGTATGTTTTGGTTGTGAGTGGTACAGGTTGATGCCATGTATCATTTCCTGTGAGAGATCACTGAAGGAAGAGATTTTCTTTTTTGTATCAAGGGGTCTACTATGGTATTAGAAAACGTAAACGAATGAGGGTCTCTGTTCCCTTTTCTGTGAGTCTGCTTCAGGATTGCTTATTTTCTAAGCCACTTAAATGTATGTAGACCTACCTGCTTTGTATATCTATCAAAGGCTTTTTTAGAATTTAAAATGCTATTTATAAAAACTTTAGGAATTTTTTACATTGAAAGGTTACCAAGAAGGGATGAGAGGTAAAGTAATACATCTGGTTGGAGAGGCAGAAGCCCCCATAATAGCAAGAGGGAGAAGTGATTACATCTTCTTTCTTATAAAAACTTGATAGTTTCTTCTTCTTGTACGGGCTAGAAAATGAATACTAGTGAGGTAAATGGGTTTGCTCTTTTTCTTACAGGAAAAGGCATTAATAGCTGCCCAGCTGGATAATGCCATTGAAAAGGAATTGCTGGAGAGACTTAAACAAGATACGGTGAGAAAGCTAGGAGCTTGGGGTACGGATTTTGTTTTAGGTGGTACTATCATGCTAGGAAATGTGGGACTAGTGAGAAATGGGTCTTATTTTTAAAGGTGCTAGATGTTCACCATGATTTTATTCCTGGAACAAATAACATATGGGTCCTGGCTTCTTCATTTAAGTTCGTTGATGCCAGCACATAAGATGCTTTGGTTGTTCTTGATACTCCATTCGGTACGAGACCTCTCTCTCGCTTTTGCCATTATTCCCAACTCCTGTTCCCAAACGCAGCAATTCCAGATCTCTGTGCAAAAACCATCGTTCTGACCCTCCTGTCTATTCTCCTCTTTTAAAGATTTAATGTCATTTATAAAGACAGTATGAATAAAAAATTTGTCTTTACTCCCCTTTATCAGCAAAATTTTACATCTGGCCTACTCCTTGGGTTTTATAGACTACTAAGTTTTAAGTGATTTTTCTTCCATCCTTCATAGAAGTTACCAGTTTGGTATTAACCACTAATTATTTAAATGTTAAAATGGGCTTTTTAAAGACACTGCCAGCTCTAGACTTGAAAACAAGATAGAAATATTACTCATCAAATTAAATATCCTCATTTCACTGAGGAAAAAGTACGCTTGTTGGACAGTGGACTTTAAGTGTGAGATTCAAATATAGCTAAAGCCAATCTGTGTGTTCTTCAGTATGGCGACATCTACAACTTCCCCATCCATGCCTTCGACAAGGCCCTGGAACAGCAGGAGGCAGGGAGTGACTCTTCAGATGCTGAGGAACAAGAAGATGAAGATGATGAGGAAGTAAGCCTTGCTTGTATTTTTGTTTTGTCCAGCAGTAAGCTATAGGACTAGATCTATTTTGAGAGACAGGCTGTCATTTTCAGTCTCTTAACCAAAAGTAATGAAATGATCTTAGTTTTCTATCGTGAGGTTAATTCTGGTTCAGCAGTGGCTTCTGTGTTCTCCAGGTTCAGCTAACCAAATATGCATTGACAATTTTAATCTTACTGATGGGCTTTCTAATACTTTTCCTGTGAAAGACAAAGGAAGAACCTTCATCATCTGTAAGAATACACCATTAAGGAACCTACTGAAAGTTAAAAGGATTTAATCTTACTATTAACATAGTCTTTTTAGAAGGGCAGATTTAGCAAGTAGATGGTTAGCCACACAGTATACTCACTCACATAGGTACAGAAGCATACTTTTCCTATTACTAAACTAGTTTTTGATTATTTGAAATTAATAATTTTAGTTGAATGTTTGTAAATCTTAAATACTGATTTCAGAAGTATTATACTTGAAAATAGGTAGACTTGAGTTGCCTAGCAAGTAAATACTGATTCTAGTTGTTATTTATGCATTTACTTATCAAAGACTATAAAACAGTGGTTCTCAACCTGTGGGTCACGACCCCTTTAGGGTCAAATGACCCTTTCACAGGGGTCGCCTAAGACCATCCGCATATCAGATATTTACATTATGATTCATAACAGTAGCAATATTACAGTTATGAAGTAGCAATGAAAATTTTATGGTTGGGGGTCACAACATGAGGAACTGCATTTAAAGGGCCAGAAGGTTGAGAACCACTGCATAAAACTAGTTGTCTAAGTTGAATTTTCATCATGTATTTTGACCTAACAGTTATGTTTTATTTTAGGATGTGGGAAAAAGAGAGTTTGTGGAAGCTGATGAGGTGGATGAGAGTGACATAAGTGACTTTGAGGTGAGATTTATGGGTGACATGAAGGGTTTCCAAACACACAGAGGCAGATAAATCCTCTAGTTTGTTCAAAATTGAGAGGACAATGGAGTTTGGGGAATGAGTCTACTAGTGTCTTCCCTGCTCTTACTTCTTTCCTCCCCATGCTAGGATATGGACAAACTGGATGCCAGCAGTGATGAAGATGAGGGTGAGAAATCCTCCAGTGAGGAAGAAGAAAAGGCCCTTGACGCCAAACACAAAGGCAAAACACCCTTGAAAGGAACTTTGCGGAGAAAACGAGCCTATGTGGAGATTGAGTATGAGCAGGAGACGGAGCCTGTGGCCAAGGCCAAAACCACGTGAACTACGTTCAGACATTTGTAACAGGACTGAACATTTTGAACTTTATCCTATCGTCATCACATACATACCTCCAGTTTTTACTCTTTGTTTTGTATGTAACACAATATTTGTGTTTTTTATATTTATGCCACTTCTGTAGAGCAAGAAATCTGGGGGAGAGTGAAGGAAATCCTTCAAGTTGTAAACAGAGTATTTTTATAGCTTTGGATTGTGTTGAGGTGATAGCTTGACAGATGAGTTTGTGATTGTAAATATCATATAATAAAGAGGCAATATGCAAATTGACCATAACCCTTACAACATGGTGGTGCCCAGAGCAGGAGCGGGGCCAGCTACTCCCCCAGCCGTCCAGGGCCAGCCAAGGACTGCACTGCCAGCAGTTGCAGCAGCAGAGGTGTGATGGGGGCATTGATACCCGCCCCCTGAGGGCTCCTAGACTGTGAGAGGGGCAGGCCAGGCTGAGGGACCTCCAGTGCATGAATTTTCATGCACCGGGCCTCTAGTTTAGAAATGGTAGCCACCTTAGGTGCACCCCCAAAAAAAAAACTTTATTCAAAAATGTCCAGACTTCAGTTTTTTTCTTGTTCTTTGCCTACTTCTATAAGGAGTAAAAGACAAGAAGGAAAAAGATCTAAATTATATTGTTCAGTACAAAAATACCTTTTTCTTTAAATAATTCCATTTATACAAAAAGAAAATCCTCTTCTCTTTAGGAAAATACTGCAAAGTTTTTAAGTTCCACTGTAGGGAGCGCCTTCAGAAACCAGCTGCACCTTTCTGACACACTCCACCACCTTGCTGTCTTCGCAGCTTTGGGGAATTTTAGCCAGGAGACCCTGAAACATGAAACCAAACAAGCTTTTATTTTTATTTTTTTTTTGGTAATTTTTTTTTTCCTTTTACCTTGGTTCTTCTTTCTTGGTTTCATACTCAAAGAAGGAAAGAATAGATGACACTAGGGGACAGTTCGCAGAACAAGTATAACTAAGAATTGTTGGCATGCTTGGAAATGGCTCATGAAGCAGCAGCTTAATACTAGCTGAGATGAATTAAATGTGATCTAGGACTTGAAAACTGCCTGAAATTAAAGAGCAAAGATGAATTTTAATCTGAATAAACTAATAAAACAAGAAACTATGCTATCTCTAAGTATTTCTAGGATATGAATTTCTTTTCATGCTGCCTTACACCTTTTCAAATGAAGACTTCTAATGGGGTAAGAAATGAGGCAATAGTTTATTAAATATATATAAACACACACATAGCTATTATATGCTACTAGTGACTTGGTGCACGGATTCATGCACATTGAAAGGAAATTAATTAGAAGGTGGCTGGTGGGGCAGGACTGGGCAAGACAGGCCGGACACACCTTAGAGCCAACCTCCTGCGGTCCGTCCATGATGAGCCGCACCTGGGGTGGCACTGTGGCTCGGGCGTTTGTGGAATGAATGGGGTCCCTCGGCCTGGCCTGCAGGGATCGGGCTGAAACTGGCTCTCCTACATCCCCTGAGGGGTTCCAGAGTGCAAGAGGGCCCTCTGCAAAGTTGATGTTGTACAGGGTTTGGAACACAAACGCAAGTGCTCAGTGAACCAGATTCAGGGCCAGGAATCGAACTGGTGACCTCTTGGTTCCTGGGTCGTTGCTCATCTGCTGAGCCACACATGGCTGGGCCTGTTTTTTTTAACTGGAACAGAATTTACAAACACTTGATCATGATCCTTTTGCCCATTTTCTATCCTAGGCCCAGAGATATTTTCTCTTTTTTTTTGGGGGGGGGGGGGGTAGGGGCGTGAGGGGAATATGTTCATTAATGCTGGGAACAATGTAACCAAGGAAGAAATTAGGATAGAAGAAACATGGCTTAGGTGGTGCTCTGCTTTGGCTCGAGAAATGTTACAAGAGAGAAGACCCCAGAGATATTTTCTAATCCTTCTGCCTGTTGATCTGAACAATTCTGAATACCTTTGCTCAAAGTCTATAGAAGGTTAGAGGGCTCCAGAAATGGAGACCTGAACCCTCCACATTCACTTACAGACTTGGTCAGACACATGAATAGCAAACAGGACTTAAGGATAATGAGGCCTAACTCAAACCACGTGGCACACTGTCCCTCACCTTCACTTGTCCTTGAGAGCAGCGGTCCAGGAGAAGCAGGCAGTCTGTGGCCTCCTCTAATAAAGCACCCTTAACAGGCTCCGGTGTAAGGCTTGAATCCCTTGCTACATCACATATCAGTTTCAAGAGAGCCTTCAGTAAGACCACAAGTCTACAGGAAACTCTGGAATCAAGAAGAAAAACTGTTCATACTCTAAATCAGGATGTTAAACTGGAGACTCCACAAATGAAGGAACGAAAGTCAAATGACAAAGAGCTGGAAGCAGAACCAGAAACCAGACTGGATTTCCTCAGGCCCCACTGTTCTCTAATCACTGCCCATACACACACCCTGGCCTGTTCCCCTTTGGAAGCCTGCCTCCACTCTAAGGAAACAGCCGCTCCTGAAAAGGGAACTGTGATTTCCCCTCACCAGGGTCCCACACTTTCGGCCAGAGAACAGGAAGTAGCCCATTATCCTTTAACTTTTATGCAGTCTCAGGCTAGAAAGTTAAAAAGAGGACATAAGCTTGGCTTCAGGGACTTAAGTGTCAATCTGAATTTTCTATCAATCAGTGAAACCCGTCCTATTCACTTATGCTTATTAGCCTTTCTAAGAAAATTGTGATGGTTGCACAAAATTGGAAATGTACCTAATGAACTGTACATTTTAAAATAGTATATGTTTGTGTGTATGTTTTTTACCACAATAAAAACTAAAAAACTTTCATGGCAGCTGGAAAGTAATTTTAACATAGTGTGAAAATATGCATAATAAACTATTATAGGCAGAAACATGATGGAAAAGTTTGCATCCCCTGTCTTAATCTAAAAAATGAAATGTTTTCCTATAATCTGTGTATGGCTTAGCCTTCTACCTGTCATCATTTAATATGTAATCTGCTATTTCCCAAGCCCCACCCCTCCACAATACATCACATTCACTTTCTAACCCTTACCAATCTCTCTACTTTGAATCTTGGTCTCTGCTCTTTAAAGGCCTGACAGTATTAGTATGATTCAGTTTCATTTGTCCATCTATTACATTCTTTAAATATTTGTGCACCTAATACCAGGTATTGAGTAAACTCTGGTACGCTCAGTATACCAAAGTGGTCTTCATCCTCCTGGAGCCTATAATTCCGTAGGGAGAAAGAGTAAACAAATGCAACCTGGTTACAAATGTGACCTAGGGAAACACTTGGGTACATTATAAAGAAATGAAATAATATGGTTCAGAATAGATATGTATGTAGTTAAGGCACTGGACTCTAGATGAATTAAACTTTGTTATTTCATGCAAGAAAGCCTTTTGTTGCCCTGGCTCAGTTGGAGTGTTGTCCCATCACCAAAAAGTTGTGGGTTTGATTTCCGGTCAGGGCACACACCTAGATTTTGGATTCAATCCCCAGTCTGGGCCCATACAGGAGAAATCAATCCATGTTTCTCTCTCACATTTATCTCTCTCTCTCTCTCTCTCTCTCTCTCTCTCTCTCTCTCTCTTTCTCAAATCAATAAAAACAATCTTGGGCGAGGATTAAAAAAAAAAAAGAAAGCCTTCTGTTGACTTAACATGTTTGAATACCAGTTTACTGTTCCCAATACCTACTTCAAGCCAGAGTTGCAATGCTCTCTAAGCAATCAGATTCTAACCTGGTATTCTGATCACTGTTCAGTATTGTGCTATGAAGTGCTCTGGTCCCAACTGGATATCAAAAACATTAATATGAACAAAGCTAGGACTGTCTTTATTGAAGCATTTCTACGTGGCCTTTTAAATTTAATGTGCCTATTAATCTAGAGAGATGTACACCTGAAGCAACAATGGGTATAGTTTATCTTTTAAATGACATTTTCCTCAGTTCAATAGGTATGGGAGGTATACGTGGCACATCCTTAACACTCTGCACTGCATGGACATCTGGTCAAGTTCTGAAGAGGAAATCTGAGCTTTGCCCCTCTCACCACACATGTCTGCTGGCTGTTATACCTGGGCCAAGTATACTGCATGAGAAGTTTTAGGGTTTCCAATATCTTCAACCTCGCCTCCTCCTCTGGCCCATCATAAACCTCCAGATAACCAAGGATGACTCGCTCTAGCCTCTTCAGGTGCCGGACGGTCAGGATCCCCAGCCTACAAACAAAAGAGAAAATGTGACAGCAAAGGAATGCAGTCTGGAGTATGGCCAACCAGCAGCCGAGCACTCACCTCTTCACAAAAGCTGGCAGATTCCTCGCGTAGGTCCTGCGTAAGAGAATGCGGTGCTCTGGCTCCATGTGGGTCAGGATCAGCTGCAGGACCTCATCGCAGTGTGTGGTGGGTCGAGCTGCACCTCCCTTCCAGTGCAGGCCTTTCTCCAGGACTGGAAACAGATCCAGCAGACACAGCAACACAGCCTAGCAGAGAGTAATGAACAGGAGCTGTAGCCATCCATTCGCATTCACAACCCTCTCTGAGGTTTCTAGCAACGTTAATAATCTATTAATGTAATGTCATAAAATTCTAAAACATACTAGTTATAATACATTCAGTGTATATTACTTTATATTTTTTAATCTCTCTTTTTTTTTACATTATCTCTGACAGTCCCAAATAAGTTAATACTTTCTCCTCAGGACTGTTCTTTGCTCAGCTATAAAATGGGAAGGCAGAGCTGGGACTTTAACCCAAATTTTAGGAGTCTGAGTCTATTGTCACTGTATTACTAAGTCCAAGTGATACTTACATGTACTTAAAACAAAACTGCTTCTGAATAGAATCTAAGATGGTCCTCATTTGTGTCCAATTGGACCACTGTATCTGAGGTTTCAGTGTTTAGGCAATCCCTTCTAGCTCTCCTGGCTCTTTGGTTTTCTTGTAGTTTTTGGTAGTGTTTTTTCCCTCTCAAACACCATCTCAAGAGTCCTAACCTTTCTAGTTGTAAAGTACCTGGATTTTCAATGCCTAGAACAGTGATGGCGAACCTTTTGAGCTCGGCGTGTCAGCATTTTGAAAAACCCTAACTTAACTCTGATGCCGTGTCACATATAGAAGTTTTTTTATATTTGCAACCATAGTAAAACAAAGACTTATATTTTTGATATTTATTTTATATATTTAAATGCCATTTAACAAAGAAAAATCAACCAAAAAAATGAGTTCGCGTGTCACCTCTGACACGCATGTCATAGGTTCGCCATCACTGGCCTAGAATAATATTTAAAAAAGAAAGGTGGCAAAGTGAGGGGTTAATGTAATGTCATAAAATTCTAAAACATACTAGTTATAAAACATTCAGTATATATTACTTTATATTTTTTAATCTCTCTTTTTTTTTTTTTACATTATCTCTATCTGACAGTCCCAAATAAGTTAATACTTTCTCCTCAGGACTGTTCTTTGCTCAGCTATAAAATGGGAAGGCAGAGCTGGGACTTTAACCCAAATTTTAGGAGTCTGAGCCTATTGTCACTGTATTACTAAGTCCAAGTGATACTTACATGTACTTAAAACAAAACTGCTTCTAAATAGAATCTAAGATGGTCCTCATTTGTGTCCAATTATGTGGGTAGGCATAAAACAAGAAACATGGTGCCAGCCTGTGTGGCTCAGCATTTGAATGTCGACCCAAGAACCAAGAGGTCATCAGTTCAATTCCCAGTCAGGGTACATGCCCGGGTTGCAGGCTCAATCCCCAGTAGGAGGCATGCAGGAGGCAGTTGATCGATGATATTTCCTCTCATTGATGCTTCTATCTCTCTATCCCTCTCCCTTCCTCTCTCTCTAAAAATCAATAAAAACAAATTTAAAAAAAAAAGAAATATGGTTATTTCTACCTCTCATTTTATGTAACTTGTTTATAACTTGTTCCTTCTGTTGTGAGAATATTTTCCTCCTCCTCCCCATCAAAACTCCAATTTATCCTTCATAAGCAAATACCACCTCCTCTGGAATCCTCCTAAAACCACCACCAAACCTGGTTAGCTGCTTATTGCTGGACACCCACTGCACTTTATACAAACCTCTTTTAATAGATTTATCACTTTATACTGTAGACATATGTATAAACATTTATATTCACATAAACATCTCCCAAAGGGTTTCTGGCTCTAAGAAATCCTGTCTGATTCATTCACTCTTGGAACCTACAATGGTTACTGGCACCCAGTAGGCATTCAATTTCTATTGGAGGGAAGAATAAATGACACTAACACATCCAACATACAAGGGATTTCAAGTGTGTGTGTTTATAATAAGTCAGCCACAAAAGACACTTAATTAATAAAAATAGAACTTTTCAGACATAAAGTTGCCCCCAAGTGATATGTAATTGACCCAGATAAAGAAAAAACACTGGCTTTTCTGTGGGTACTCAAGAATGTGGATGGTGGCTTGGTATGGAGATATTTTCACCAGTCACTGCTACCTTCATATTTTCAACTTGGCAATGGCTTTTAGTTATCATCCTCACTCCCCAAGAAAATGTCTCTCAACTATTCTTACTCACATAATGCCACCTTCCACTCAAATTTGAGAACTTAGACTCAGTTACCAACAAATCTTACAATTACCTGAATGAGGTGGTGCTCCGGTGTGTACAGATGGTTGAAAAGGGCATGGTATAGGACCTGGGCCCTGTTATACTGGAGCAAATCAGCAGCTGGCTGCAATCAGACAAATCACCCAATTAAAAGGCAGGCAAATGTTGATAATTTAAAAAATTGAATTATGGGTATATGGGATCCATTATACCACTCTCTCTACTTCTGTGTGTATTTTAAAAGCTCTATGACACACAGTTAAAAAAGAAATATACAAACTTCCTCGAGTAATAGCTTGCACATCTGAATATAACCCCTGCCAGTTTGATTTTTTTGATCCTTGAAAGTCAACTGTTAATTACTCAAATCTTTCAGTTTGAAAGTGGCCTATATGCACAATAATAGCCCATGTTTCTTATATATATTACCTATGAGATATAACCTCTACTAGGTTGGCAGATGGAATGAATATAAAGAGAAAAAACATAAATAAGCGAATTTAGTCACATAACTGCAATAATAGAAAGTTAGTTAATAAAAGGGCAAAATAAACTAGTGACATCATGGATGGGGAACAGCCATATGACTCAGTCTGTCCATCAGAGCAGAGGTTGCTTACCACATTAAGCACAATGTGATGGAGGCAATGGACACCCAGGACTTTGTTCTCAATTTGATAGTCATCTGAGATGAGCAAGGATGGGGGAAGTATCCTTTCTAGATGTTGGTTCAGCCAGGGTCTAGTGACCTGTTGCAGAGTCCAGGAGAAAACATGTTTGGTGGCAGGGTTATTCTTCCAGGATTCCCTAAGTGGGAATGTGAAGCCAAATTAAGTACAGTGACATGGTGTTAACTAGCAAAGAAAATTAAGCTAAACAGAGTATGTCCTTGTCATTGAAAAAAATACATCCCACATAAGGTAACTCCTGATGTTAATAGCATACACTTTAAGACTTAAATCAAAATAACTTACAGAACTTACACTACATGCATTTAACATTTACCCAGAGCTCTGAGTCTAAAGCTTATCCAATGAGAAGAAGCCATTCATAAGCACAGCAATGCAAAGGATCTGTGGCAATGGTGGAAGTGGCTACAGTGAGGATATGTTGAGAAGGGAGAGATAACTAATAAAAATGTCTTCAGATTCTTGTTGCTGTTGTTGTTACTATTATTATTATTATAAGGGAATCAAAATTTGAACAGCAGTTTGTAAATCTGAACAGCAAGTAATGAGTTTACACACATTACTCAACTAATCTTCAAAATAACTGTAACAGGCAATATTACCTTTATGTTACAAATAATGAAACTGAGGATCGAAGAGCTTATTTGACCTGGTCCTACTCAGAAGCAATAAAAGGAAGCACCACCAGCCTCAAAACTAAGCCTTTTAATTCCAAGTTCCTAGTGCAATGACAGCTCTGCACACAGTTTTCTATTACTGCAGTGCTACGATACCCTTGCGGCACATTAGGTCCAAACATCCATGAGCATCTTTGGTCCATGCCAAACAGCCCGACATTTGGTCCTGTCAACAATGTCCACACTTAGCAAATGTCGCTGGGCCCAAAGAACCCACGTTTATTTATACTCCCGGTTTGCAGGATTCATACATAAAATACTATCACATTTTATTGGTCCAATAATTGTGCTGTGCCTGTATTGCCAATAATAACCCTTCTCCACTAGACAGCCTTGCTGGTCCTAACACATGGGTTAGGGAGATGAGCTAGCATGGACCAAATGTCTTGTGGACGTTTTGGAAAAGACCACATTTCAAGAACCTTTTGGCTAAATCAAATGTCTCCATGGTCATCTTGGACAGGAACAAATGTCCACTCATCACAAATACTAACACACAGAGTAGCAAGCGGAAACTCACAACATAATACTTTATCTAGCCCTAACCGGTTTGGCTCAATGGACAGAGCATCAGCCGTGGACTGAAGGATCCCGGGTTCAATGCCGGTCAAGGGCATGTACCTTGGTTGCAGGCTTGATCCCCAGTTGGGGGTGTGCAGGAGGCAGCTGATGGAGGTTTCTCCCTCTTTATTTATAATTTTCTATCCCTCTCCCTTCCTCTCTATAAAGTGTTTAAAAAAACAAGTGTTAAAAAAAGGAGAAAGACAGAATAAAGATTTTTTTTAAAAAAATACTTTATCTAATAGCAATCTAAAGCTTATATTTTTCATCCCAAACACTGCTTCCATATCTAATAACTATCCCTCCCTATCTACTAGTGATGACTTTCACGATTCCTAAGTTTAAACTACCAAGTTTAAATCCTCTCCAAGCTCCCACCTCCATCTTATTTCAGAGAGTTCAATCTAAATAAATGAGACAGAACTTCCCATTTCCAGGGTAGTCGTCAGGAGGACCGACAAGAACACTAGAAAGTGGAGTCTGAAGACTTGTATCCTAATGTCAAATTTACCACTCGCTGCCTATGTCATTTATATATTTTATTGATTTTTTACAGAGAGGAAGGGAGAGGGATAGAGAGTCAGAAACATGGATGAGAGAGAAACATCGATCAGCCGCCTCCTGCACACCCCCTACTGGGGATGTGCCCACAACCAAGGTACATGCCCTTGGCCGGAATCGAACCTGGGACCCCTCAGTCCGCAGGCCGACGCTCTATCCACTGAGCCAAACCGGCTAGGGCAACATGTCATTTATAGAGACCCAACCTTTCTGGGCCTTAAGAGGTCTGCTCCAACAGCCTTTGCGCTCTCACATTCTCAAACAGCCTGCAGTTCCCCCCGTTGGCCCTTTCTGCAGGGGTAGGTACTTACTTATTCAAATCGGGCTGGAGAAGCCCCATTATCTCAGCAAACCTCCCTTTCTCGCCTTCGTGTTCCCCGTGGAGGAATCCTGCCACAGAACCACACTCAGTAACGCGCAGCAGTAAGGCGAGCACCTCTCTAGCAACGTCCCGAGACGCCGGCCTGGTCCACGGCTGCGGCAGACTGTGAGTGATGGCGAACACATAGATGGGTCCGGCCAGGTGGCGCAGGCCTCTCTTCCCTGCGAGGCAACCCGGGGACTCCTTGGCCGACTCCACTCTCCTCAGGAGCTTGGTGAACAGCAGCCCAACCGCCGCCGCCTTCTCGGCCACCGCAGAGCACCCATCCCCTCCGCCTTCCTCCTCCTTGCGGGGCGCTGCATGCTTCTCCAGGGCGGCTGCCACCTCCCCCAGCGTCCCGGGCGCTCCGCCGAGCGGCGTGTCACTCCCCGCAAATAACCGATCGCACTCTGTGGCTTCCAGGAGAGCGCCGAGGTCCTGGAGAGCTGCATTCCTGGCTCTGCCCCGTCGGGACTCCGGGCCGGTCAGACGGTGCAGGATCTGGGACAGGGCCTGTCCGAGGTCAGAAGCAGGGCCCTCTCCAGGCGGGGAAGAGCCCTCCGGCGGTGGAGACCGCGGAGAGCCATCCCGCTCCATTCCCGACCGCGGCGAGCGAGGGGCCGGGCTCCCCGGGGGACGAAGATGGAGGCGAGAGGGGGGTCCGCTCAGGAGGCACCGGAAGCTGGACTTCTCCCAAAGAACAGAACTAAAACCAAATCAAACGACGAGACATCATTCTAGAAGGGAGGGCGAGTCTAACCTGCCTAAGAGTCAAGTGTGCGTAAAGGAAACGGCGCAGGGAAGGGAGGGCCAGTAACAGAATCTCCGACTCCCAGCAGTGAAGTGGGGGGATTACTCTCGCCTTCCTGAAGACTCAAAAACAAACAAAAACAAACCCTAATGCTACATACGAAAACAGATGCCGCTACCTGCAGCCCTTGCACACCTGCAGCCCGCCCTGCACCTCTTGAGCCTATCCGGACCCGAACCTACCTAGAGTCGTTGCCGTAAAGCACAAGGCTAGCTTCCGCCAATGCTACGTCAATGCTCCGTTATTTCACGACATACTGTCGTAAAGCAATACAGAGTCGGGTTTTATAAAGGGCGGGGCTATTGCGAGAAATTTGCATAGAGAATGATCCGCTCGCTAATTTTGTTTCTGTTTTCACTTATTAAGGTAGAAACAAAAGAATAAAATCACAGGGTATCGGCAGTATTTTAAAAATATACATGATCTTGTGTGTCTACACTGAGTACATGCGGACTATGTATGTCACCCTTTCTGTAAACTCAGTGGGCTGTATCCGAGGTTCCTTAACCAAAACTCTAAGCCGATCCTTTCGGAGTTCATAAGCGTGATGATTGGGTGTTCACGCTGCTGTGTGAGATGTGCCGCCCATGAACCTTGTTACGCTTCCGGCACATGACCCGTCTGACGTGAACTTGAAGGATCTTTATAATCCAGAGTTGTCTCTAGAGCAGCTAATGTTACCCAAACTATTCTTTAGAATGAGCCGTGACCTTCTGGTTGTAGTTATTACGGGGTCTGTAGGCGCGTGATCTGGTCCAGGTGGGGGCACCCTCGCTGCGGGTGGGTGCCGGGTGCTGCGGTCTGCGGGGCTGGGGCTGGGCGGCAGGCGGCGGCTGCTGCCAGAGGGAGGGCGGGCGGGCGAGCGAGCAGCTGCGCCCTGCATGCAGCTAGTCTCAATACGGTTTTGAATGAGGAAGGGAGCCACAACCCTCTCGTCCCAGCCGGTCTCACAGGGCGTCTGCAGTGGGTTCTCTGAGAGTAGAAGGCCGGTCCCCGTACCTCAACAACTTTGGAAGTTCGTACGTGGCTTCATATATTTTTATAGGAGGAGCCCGGGATAGCAAACTTCATTGGTGCCAAGGCCTGGGCACGAGCGCAGAGAGATGGGCGTCGGACACCGGGAGGGTCGGAGAGCCGGCTCGTGGGGGTGGGGGTGAGGGTGGGGGCGGGGGTGGCAGCTGTCTCGCAGACCGGCGGGCTGGCTCAGCCTCTGCGGTGCACCCAGCAGGTCGCCTTCTGGCTTTGGGATTCCTCCAGCCTCCGAGCCCCCAAAAGTGCATAGAAATCCCCCAAAGCATTTTCCTGTGGGGATCGGGGCGGGGGGGGGGGGGCCGGGGAGGAAGGGCGGGAGGGAGATGTCACGCGTAGGTTCTTCTCCCCCAGCGAGTGGTGAGGCTGCGGAGAGATTTCAGCATCCTTGGAGAGGGGACTGCTTGCAAGTATCCAATGTTTCCTTCTTTGCTCCCTCCCTCCCTCGCTGTGTGACCTCGGGCAAAAAAAGTTCGCTAACCTCTCTGTGCCTTAATTTCTTTAACTGTAAAATGCGGGTAAATAATAGACACTACTTCTCTCTTTATTTTATATTTTTGGCATTGATTTTTTTAGCATTGTTGCTTTATTGTTGAAAGTATTACAGATGTCCCCTTCTTTTCTTTTTTTAAATTTTTATTTAGCCCCTACTTAAGCTTGTTATGAGAAATAAAGGAGTTAAATAAATATGCAAACTGCTCAGAGCACTCTGCGCAGTGTTAAAATATACTGTACAGATGTTAGCGCTTGTAGTTAAACCACAGCTTCTGTATTAAGTTACATCTCTTTTCGGGGGAATCGAGGTTAGGGCCCTTCTCTGCCTCTTTCATTTGGTCTTGCCTTTTCTGACCAAACGGTGGCACTCGTGATTTTCTAAGCAATTTCAAATAGAGATAAAAATCATTTTCTCCCAAGGGGGTTCTCCCATACTAAGGACCAGCAAGATGCCAACCCACAGACAGTTATTGCATCCGTCCTGTGTGGGAGCCTGTCTTCCCTGTTCCAGGGGTTCCTGGTGCTAAGTGGATCCAAGATCTCACTCCCTTATGAGGAAAGTACTTGTATTGCAGAGGTCTCCCCCTACACTCACAGTTTTCTGAGGCCAGACACCCTGCACTTACCCTCAGCGCCTGGCACAGTTCAAGTCATGCAGTTGTGACCCCCACATGGCCATCCACAGAGGACTGGTTGAATAGACCACCGTACACCCACACAATGCAGCTCTGTGCAGCTGGACAAAGGAATGAAGACCATCTCTGTGGAAGGCCGTGGAACTCTACTACAAATTAAGTGAAAAAGCAAGGCTGAGACCATGTACCAGTATGTGTTGCCTTTCTTCTTAGAAAGATGTGTGCATTTGCTTACATTTTAAAGAAGAAGCAAGGAAAGTATAAATTACAAACTCGTAAAGATGGTCACACATAAGAGAACAGGGTGAAAGGAATGGGAATGGGAGCTAGACTTTATATACTGTGTTTTATAGTTTGACTTTGGAATCGTGTGCATGTTTTACATAATTTTTAAAAAGAAAAAAAGCCATTGATCGAAGTACAGAGTGGGGCAAAAGTAGGTTTACAGTTGTTTATATGGAAAATAATACAATAATAAATAAAAATATAAGAACAAAATCTGTGTTTTTCAGACTCATAACTGTAAACTTACCTTTTTCCACCCTGTATTCATGGGGTTACTCCTATAACTGCACAGAACAATAAGAAGCTGACTTTAAAACTCATTATTTTCACTATATATCCTTATGGTGACATATCCTAAGGACAAAAAAGAATAGCAAACAGACCAAACTGCATGTAGGTATAATATTTGTTAGTAATAACGCTAGTATTGTTATTTAGATGCTATTTTATACATTATGTACATTTTACATACATGTATATAAAATAGCAAATAAATATCAATATTGTTGGAAACCAAGGTCTTCAGTAAGAGATAAAAGAGACACAAATATCAAATCAGTATAGGTAGGTATAAGTTCTGTAATCAAAATTTTGAATTGGCAATTATAGTATGAATTTATGATTAAATTTTATCTTTCTACAAAATACATATATCCTAGTTGTGTTCACTGAAAAAGCCAAGAAGCAATGACAATCTAATGATTGTGAGCAACCCTCGTCTTTAAATTCATAATCTAAATGCCATTGTCCACTAAGAGGAACCAGGACTTCTTTAGGCAACTATTGATTTCAGGACTGGGGCAGGGATGGCGTGGCATTTTATTATGCCAGAAAGCCAGGTAGCTATCAAATACTACTGAGGTTATGTCAAAAGACCCCAAGATCAAAGATGATGGGGCACCATTTGGCCAAAGGTGGAACAATTTGGATTTAAAAAAGAATAATGACTATTGGATAGATATATATCAACTATAGCCTGGCCGGCATGGCTCAGTGGTTGATCATCAACCTATGAACCAGGAGGTCACAGTTCAATTCCTGGTCAGGGTACGGGGTGTGCAGGAGGCAGCCGATCAATAATTCTCTCTCATCATTGATGTTTCTATCTCTCTCTCCCTCTTCCTTCTTCTCTGAAATCAATAAAAAATATATTTTTAAAAAAGAAATATATCAACTATAGGCAAAATCCATGAGTTCATAGAAATACTCAAAAAGAAAAAAAATCTCTCATCATTTACCTTTGGATCAGCTAAGTACCAACTCTTTATTTTAAAAATTGGTAAATTAGAAGGGGGGGGGAATCAAGCATTTATTCTGCTATATATTTCAAGACGCCCAGATGGTTTATAAAGGTAACAAATGCAACAGGCCTGATAGAATTGGAAAGTCAGTAATCACAACTCCTAATGAAGCACTGAGAGGAGGCAACAATCATCTATAGTTGTTACAATTATGGGGTAGAATGTTGATGGGAAACTTTATGCTGGATGTATTGAGGTAACAAAACCTGAACCCACTGATTTATCACAAAAAGTGGGACCACCAGATACCATGGGCCTCCTAATGCAATGCAATAGGAAGTGCACACCATCTATGAAATATTCTTGCACAAATTTGAACCTAAATCTAATCGAACATCTAGTTCTAATTACCCAATGGGAAGAAATATGGAGAACAAAGAAACAAATTAAACGATACCAAGAAAATATAATCAGCCAAGGTAAGGATGTGGGAAATTCCACAAATTACCCAGTTTCATCAATAAATAACTAGCATGAAAGAAACAGAGTAGAGGAAGAACTGATTTAGATTAAAAGTTTCTGAAGACACCTCACTCAATCAAATGCAACGTTGGATCTCGTATTCAATAAATGAATTGTAAAAAGATATATTCACATCAATTGGGGGCATGTGAACATAGATTCATAACTAAGGTGTTTATATAATTTGTCATCTAAACAGGGCAGGTTGAGAGTTAAAGGAGACACTGAATAATTGTGCTGGTACAAAGGTGGAACTTGGATCTCTTCCAGGCAAACTTGATTTCCCTGGTATTGCACAACATCGTGGAGTTATTGGTGGTTATTATGTTTAAGGTTTTTTGCATTATATTAGTTTCAGGAGTACAACATAATGATGCAATCTATGTGTATATTGCAAAAAGTTCACCACAGTAAGTCTAGTTAATATCCATCACCACACAGTTGCAAATTTCTTTTTCTTGTAATAAGAACTTTTAAGATCTACTCTCAGCAACTTTTAAATATACAATGCAATATTATTAACTATATTCACCAGGCTGTACATTATATGCCCAAGACATATTTGTTTTATAATTGGGCATTTGTACCTTTTTATTATCTTTACCCATTTTGCCTGTCCCCCACACCCCTACCTCTGGCAACCACCAATCTGCCCTCTGTATCTATGAACTTGGTTTGAACTTTTTTTTTAATGTTTTCTTAAATGTTTTTAAAGCTATTTGTTAGAAAAACAACTCTCAAACATTTTAGTCTCAGAATCTTTAACACACTTAAAAATTACTGAATCATACTCACAAGGATGGCTAGAATCAAGAACACTGAAAATAAATGTTGGCAGGGATGTGGAGAAATTGGAATGCTTACACACTGGTGGTTCAAATGTAAAATGGTGCAGCTGCTGTGGAAAACAGTTTGACAGTTTCTCAAAAAGTTAAAAATAGAGTAACATAGAGTTAAACATATGACCCAGCAATTCTATTCCTAGGGATACAACCAAGAGAACTAAAAACATGTATTCATACAAAAACTTGGGCACAAATGTTCATAGCAGCATTATTCGTAATAACCCACAGTGGAAACCACATAAAAGTCTATCAGCTAATGAATGGACAAACGAAATGGGCCATATAGGTACAATGGACTATTGGTCACCCATAAAAAGGAATAAGGTCCTGATGTATGTTATAATATGGCTAAACTTTAAAGACATTAGGGTAAATGAAATAAGCCAGACACAAGAGATCCCATTTATATGAAATGTCCAAAATAGATGAATCAGTAGAGTCAGAAGTAGATTAGTGGTTGGCAGGGGATGGGGACAAAGGAGAATTGGGTAGGTATGGACTTTCCATTTAGGGTGATGAGTGTTCTGGTATTAACTGGTGGTGATGGCTACTCAACCTTGTAAATATGCTAAACCTGCTGAATTTTGTACTTTAAAATGGTGAATCCTATGGTATACGAATTAAATCTCAACTTAAAAACTATTTTAAGAAGGTATTGAGGACTTCAAAGAACTTGGCTTTATGTGAGATATTTAGATATTTTCTATATTAAAATGAAAAAACTTTTAAAATATTGATTTGATTCTTTGAAAAATACCAACAAGGCTGGACTGGCGTGGCTCAGTGGTTGAGCATTGACCCATGAACCAGGAGGTCACAGTTTGATTCCCGGGTCAGGGCACATGCTCCGGTTGCAGGCTTGATCCCCAGTGTGAGGCGTGCAGGAGGCAGCCAATCAATGATTCTCTCTCATCATTGATGTTTCTATCCCTCTCTCCCCCTCTCCCTTTCTCTCTGAGATCAATAAAAATATATTTTTAAAAAAGAAAGAGCCCTAACCGGTTTGGCTCAGTGGATAGAGCATCAGCCTGCGAACTGAAGGGTCCCGGGTTCGATTCCGGTCAAGGGCATGTACCTTGGTTGCAGGCACATCCCCAGTGGGGGGGTGCAGGAGGCAGCTGATCGGTGTTTCTCTCTCATCGATGTTTCTAACTCTCTATCCCTCTCCCTTCCTCTCTGTAAAAAATCAATAAAATATATTTTTTTAAAAAGAAAGAAAAATATCTACAATAAGCACATCACAGAAAAATATCTTTTCCCAGACCCGTGAAAGTCCCCCTCCACAGAGGCCCAGGAGTGACCTAGGGGAGTCCACAGTTTGTAGGAGAAGAACTAATAATAATGTCAGCTCAGTTGGTCTTCACCCTGCACTGTCCCCTCATTCAATCTACACAATTTAAATTCAGGGAGGAAGCATTTTATCCTTTCTCTCCTTGACTTGCTCTTCCTCCAGTTTTTGGAAAGCACCACGACAACATCTCTTAAAAGAATAAATGAATTTAGTGGCAGCTGTACTCCTGAGAATTGATCAAATATGAATACCCATATTTAAGGATATGGGTTCAAGTCCACCAGGATAAACAAGAAGGTTCCCTGTGTCGCTGTTCATAGGGCAAGAACCTAAACAAAGTGAAGGCTCATCCTCGGCACATCCACACTGGGAAATTCTCCAGCCATTTATTAAAAGAAGTGGAACGAAACGAGAGGACTAGGAGGGGTTTCCACAAGGGCTGTTCCCTGATGAATGGCAGGTGCGAGAGAGGCTGTGGTCCCCTGTTTATAAGACAATGTTTTGAAACAATGAATGCCTGTATATGTAGATACATACATATGTGTAGGCCTAAGAGCACTTAAGTCGGGAGAAAAATGGGGGACTATCCCAGGTTCTCGGTGTAGATGACCTTGGGTGCTGATGCAGAGGAAAGGAGGAGGGAGATGGAAGGGCCAAGCCAAACAAAAGGAATGGAAAGAAAAGAATGGCCACACCTCTTTACAAAGCATATAGGCAAGTGTGTATATGTACTTCAGTAAAATGATGTCTGAGTGTGATTATGTATAATGAGATTAAATTGTAAAGTATTTCCTTTACAGAGAAATGGAAGAATGCAATAAATTCCAGAGATTTTGTGGCTAAACATTTAGCCATGCCTCTTTGTTTCCCAAAGACCATATGATTAATGATTTAAGCTGAAAACTTCTTCGTAAGGAAAAGCAAAAGTGAGAGGAAGTAAAAAAAGAAGTGCTTTGCCCTAGCTGGTTTGGCTCAGTAGTTAGAGCATCAGCCTGCGGACAGAAGGGTCCCGGGGTTGATTCTGGTCAAGAGCACGAACCTCGGTTGCAGGCTCAATCCCTGGCCCGGGTTGGGGCAGGTGCGGGAGGCTACCAATGGATGTGTCCCTCTCACATTGATATTTCTCTGTGTGTGTGTGTGTGTGTGTGTGTGTGTGCGTGTGTTCTCTTCCCCTCCCTTCCACTCTGTCTAAAAATCTATGGAAAAATATCCTTGGGTGAGGGTTAACACCAGAAAAAAAGAAACTTTTAAAAAGAGAAGTGCTTGCTCTCCTTTATCCTAATAAGAATAACAACTGATGTGATTACAGCATGACAGCATGCCAACTAGTCTTTCAAGGTTCAGATGGTCTAAATGTGGTTAATAACAGGATTTTGAAACACACTGTAAGATAATTACTGCTTGCAGCAGAGCTACTTTTCTGATTACAGGCCAAATGGAAAAATGATAGTACAATATTTACAGCCCTTAAATTCCTGTGGTGAATGAGGCAACCACTACATTCGTTTGCATATGAAACAGCAACATTTTAAACACTGATCATGAAGACTGGTTTCGGCTAAAGAGCACACTAATTTATTTTGAAGGTTCACATGTTTATAAGATGTGTAGAATAGCACCAATGGTCCTTAATGACCCCAAATCATTTGAAATGGTGTAAAGAGAGCTATCAACAAAAGAATCTCACAAACATACAATATCGGTCAAAATAAAAAATGTCATAGCAACTGAGAAAGACAAATATCACATGATCTCACTTATTTGTGGAGTCTAATGAACAAAATGAATTGACCAACAAAATGAGACCCAAAGCAGGGAGGCATGGAACAGACTGACATACCCCGATGTGGGGTTGGGGGTATGAGAAGAGATTAACCAAAGAATTTATATACTTACTAGAGGCCTGGTGCACGGATTCATGCACCGGTGGGGTCCCTCGGCCTGGCCTGCAGGGATAGGACTGAAACTGGTTCTCCAACATCCCCCAAGAGGTCCCGGATTTCGAGAGGGCGCAGGCCAGGCTGAGGGACCCCACCAGTGCATGAATTCATGCACCGGGCCTCTAGTATGCATATAAGATCTTTGGTTAATCTCTTCCCACCCTCCCCTCTCCCCCCTTCACTCTGAGATTCATCAGTCTGTTCCATGTTTCCATGCCTATGGTTTCACTCCTGTGTTGATCATCTGCTCCCTGGTGGTCAATGAGCGTCATAGCTACCGGTTGGACAGTCAAACAGTTGGCCAGTCGCTTAGGCTTTTATATATATACTAGGAGCCCAGCGCACAATTGGAAATCTGATTGGAAATTGCACAGCACCGCCCACCCTCCAGTTGCCTAGGGATATTTTCCCATTGATTTTTAGAGAGCATGGAAGAGAGAGGGAAAGACAAAGAGAAACATCAACGTGAGAGGGACACATCGATTGGTTGCCTCCTGCATGAGCCCTGACCTGGGCCCACAGCACAGCAGCCCCTACAGCCACTGCCGGTCCGGCCCTGCCTCGCTCCCCGGGCCCGCAGCCTGCTGGTCCAGCCCTGCCTCACTCCCCGGGCCCCGCAGCCTGCTGGTCCGGCCCTGCCTTGCTCCCCGGCCCGCAGCCTGCTGATCAGGACCTCCCCGGGCGCAGGCATGTGGAGGGCCCTGCCGCCCTGCCCCGATGCTGCGCAACCTCTTCCTGTTCGTTCGACCAGTTACAGCGTTCTGGTTAATTAGCATATTTCTCTATTTTATATAGATAGATATAGATAGATAGATAGATAGATAGATAGATAGATAGATAGATAGATAGATAGATGATAGATAGATATAGATATAGATATAGATATGCATAGCCCATGGACAGGGACAATAGGATAATGAAGACCTGGGGGAGGAGGGAGGGGCTGGCGAGAGAGTGGAAAGGGGGGGAAATGGGAGATATCTGTAATACTATCAACAATAAAATATATATTTAAAATTTTTTTTAAGTCATAGCAAGTTTAAAATTTGACTGTAATAAGTTGGCTTTCTCTGTGGTATTTAGTCCACTGCATTGCCAATATACCTTTCTCTCCCTAAAATTCTAAGCTCGCTTAGTTTCCTTTTCATGTCTGTGCCATGAGCTTAATTTACCACAAGTTTTTTTTTTTATTACTAAGGTAGTATATGAGTTAAGCACATCTTCCCCCAAAACTGTTCCTTCCACAGGGAGTGTGGATCCTGCTCCCGTGTTTTGCCTTGAGGACCTCATTCCAATGGCATTCCCCTTTTATGCTCTCTACTCAATTATTCCCATTAGTGCCCCAAAACGCTCACTGTGTTCCATCATTAAAATGTTCCTTCTGTTGCCATATTCCTTCTCAGGAACCACCCTATTTCTCTGCTCACCAAAGTGTCTTCAAACGAAAAACAAAACAGTAAACCCACATATGTTGTCCTCAGTTGTTCATTCACTAAGTTGTTTTTTATTATGGAAAGTTTGCACCTGGTTATATCTTGTAAGTTTTTAAAACTTTGTAAGAGCCCCTCTGCCCCTTTTCCTTTAATGCCATTGAAGAAACAAGGCCATTTGTGCTGCAAAAGGACTGAAACTCTGGATTTGGCAGAATGCTTCTTCGTGATGTCACTGAATTTGTTCCTCTATGTGCCCCATTTCCTGTAAATAGCTGTTTAGATCCGGAGGCAGCATTAAATTCAGGACCCATCTTGCATAGGGGTGGGGCTGTGTACTTCTGACTGTAACACAGGAGGCATGGAATGTCCCACTTTTATTGATGATAAGAGGGTTATCTGATATAAACTTACCCATCAATTTTCCCCCTGGTGACTTCGCAGCTATAGGTGATCATTGCTCAATTCTTGTAGTTCATTAAGGGTTACGAAATGGCAATTTTGTAATTCTGTTATTTTCCTATGCATGTTTTACCTGGAACTCTGCTTTAAATAGAACCTTCCCTCAACAGCTAGTTATTTGATCACCGTGAAGTACAGTTTTTACAGGAAAAGCAGGATAAGTGCTTAATCCTTCCCCTCACCAAGTTTTAAAATAATGAGTTTAGTGCCCTAGCAGCCTTCAATGAATACCTATTTCTTGTTGTTCTTAGATCTCAAAAAGTTCTTATAGTTTCTGAGAAAGACAAATATCACATGATCTCACTTATTTGTGGAGTCTAATGAACAAAATGAATTGACCAACAAAATAAGACCTGAAGCATGGAGGCATGGAATGAACTGACATACCTTGATGTGGGGTTGGGGGGATGAGAGGAGATAATCCAAAGAACTTATTTGTTATATACATAGCCCATGGACATGGGCAAGAGGGTAGTGAGGACCTAGAGGGTGGGTAGGGGCTGGGAGGAGGGGGCAGTGGGGGGAAAATGGGAGATATCTGTAATACTATCCTATATAATAAAAGCCTAATATGCAAATTGTCCCCTCAACCAGGAGTTCAACCAGGGGGTGGGGCTGGCCGGCCAACCTCCTGCATCCCCTCCCCCCGATGGCCCAGCCTTATTGGCCCCGATTGGGATGGGCCAGCTGGACCCCACCTGTGCACGAATTTGTGCACCAGGCCTCTAGTCTATCTACACTAATAAAAGACAAACATGCAAATTGACTGTACCTTCGCTACGCCTTCAGCCATGCCCCCCAGCCAATCAGAGCGACTATATGCAAATTAACCCAACCAAGATGGCGGCCGGCAGCCACGGAGCTGGAGGGAGCAGGAGGCTTGGTTGCTCCAGTGATGGAGGAAGCCAAGCTTCCCGCCTGCCGCGGCCGGCTCTCAGCTCCACTCAAGGCTACAAAGTTGCAATTACAGAAGGTAAATAAATCCCAGAATAAAAGAAAATAAAAGAAAAAAAGGAGAGGCTGGGAGCTTCCATCGCCGGGGGGCTTGGTCAGCCTGAAAATGGTCCTCAGCCCCTCACCCAGACTGGCCAGGCACCCCAGTGGGGACCCCCCCCACCCTAAAGGGGGTGTGGCCAGCCTGAAAACAGCCATCACCCAGGCTGGGCAAACCTCCATGGGGTGAGGGTCCCCACTGGGGGGGGGGGTTGACCAGCCTGCAAGCAGCCATCAGCCCCTCACCCAGGCTGGCCAGGCACCCCAGCGGAACCCCCACCCTGATCTGGGACACCATTCAGGGCAAACCAGCCAGCCCCCACCCGTGCACCAGACCTCTATCCTATATAATAAAAGGGTAATATGCAAACTGACCCTAACAGCAGAAAGACTGGGAATGACTGGTCACTATGACACACACTGACCACAAGGGGGCAGATGCTCAATGCAGGAGCTGCCCCCTGGTGGTCAGTGCGCTCCCACAGGAGGAGCTCTGCTCAGCCACAAGCCAGGCTGACGGCTGCCAGCACAGCGGTGGTGGTGGGAGCCTCTCCCTCCTCCTCAGCAGCGCTAAGGATGTCAGACTGCAGCTTAGGTCTGCTCCCCGCTGGCAAATGGACATCTCCCGAGGGCTCCTGGGCTGCCAGAGGGATGTCTGATTGCCAGCTTAGGCCCAATCCCCTGGGGAGTGGGCCTAAGCCAGCAGGTGGTCATCCCCCGAGGGGTCCCAGACTGCGAGAGGGCACAGGCTGGGCTGAGGGAACCCCCCCGAGTGCACAAATTTTTGTGCACCCGGGCCTCTAGTCTACACTAATAAAAGAGAAACATGGTAATTAGCGTACGACCGCTACCCTTTTCATTGGCTAATCAGTGAGTATATGCAAATTAACTGTCAGCCAAGATGGCGGCCGGCAGCCAGGCAGCTGGAAGCGAACATGAGGCTTGCTTGCTGCGGACTCCAACGTTCCCAGCCTCACTTGCCGGCCTCTGAGCTACAACTCTAAGCAACTATGTACTATGTTGCAAATAAGAAGCTAAACAAAACTCCAGAAACCAGCTGGACTGAAAGCCAGGCGGACCGAAACTTTGTATCGATGTTTTCAGCAGCGAGGCCTCAGAGCTAAAGCTGGCCCAGAATAAAAAAAAAAAAAGAAAACAAGGAGCGGTTGGAAGCTTCAGTCACTCGCTTCCGGAAAACAGCCCTCAGCCCCTCACCCAGACTGGCCAGGCACCCCAGTGGGGACCCCCACCCTGATCCAGGACACCCTTCAGGGCAAACCAGCCGGCCCCTACCCATGCACCAGGCCTCTATTCTATATAGTAAAAGGTTAATATGCCTCCCGACACCGGGATCAGCGGAGCAGTGAGGCTCCCGGCACCGGGATCAGCGTGACAGGGGGCAGCGCCCAAACCCCCTGATCGCCCTGCGGCTCTGTGTGTTACAGGGGGCGGGGCCACAACCTCCCTATCTGCCCTGCTCTGTGCCTGATAGGGGGGAGCTCCCCAATCCCCTGATTGCCCTGCGGCTCTGTGTTTGACAGGGTGCAGCGCACCAACCCCCTGATTGGCCCTGCTCTGTGGGTGATAGAGGGTGGCACCCCAACCCCCCTCCACGGGCCTTGCTCTGTGTGTGACAGGGTAGAGCCATAACCTCTCCATCGGCCCTGCCCTGAGTGTGACAGGGTGCGGCGCCCCAACCCCCCTCCACGGGCCTTGCTCTGTGTGTGACAGGGTAGAGCCATAACCTCTCCATCGGCCCTGCCCTGAGTGTGACAGGGTGCAGCGCCCCAACCCCCTTATCCGTCCTGCTCTGTGTGTGACAGGGGGTGGTGCCCCAATTCCCCTTCGGCCCTACTCTGTGAGTGACAGCGGGGAGCTCCTCAACCCCCTGATCGGCCCTGCTCTGTGCGTGACAGGGGGTGGCACCGCAACCTCCCCATCGACCCTGCCTTGAGTGTGACGGGGCGGTGCCCCAACCCCCCAATCAGCCCTACCCTGAGCGTGACTGAGGGTGGCATCGCAACCTCCCGATCTGCCCTGCTCTGTGCATGACGGGGCGGCGCCTCAACTCCCCAATCGGCCCTGCTCTGAGCCTGACCAGGGGCTGCACCTAGGGATTGGGCCTGCCCTCTGCCACCCGGAAGCAGGCCTAAGCCAGCAGGTCGTTATCTCCCGAGGGGTCCCAGACTGCGAGAGGGCAAAGGCCGGGCTGGGGGACACCCCCCCCCACCCAGTGCACAAATTTTTGTGCACCGGGCCTCTAGTATATATATAAAAGCCCAGCGACAGGAACAGTGGAATGACCAGAATGACCAGTGACTATGATGTGCACTGCAGCAGCCAACCAGCCTGATCCAGGCCCTGATCGCCCCCCACCCCAGCCAGCCTGGCCCCCGATTGGCCCCCAACACCCCGATCAGGGGTGGGGTCAGCCAATCACCTGCAGCCCCTCCCCCCTGCTGGCCCAGCCTGATGGGCCCCCATCGGGGTGGGCAGGCCAGACCTCACCCGCGCATGAATTTGTGCAACCGAGCCCCTAGTCAACAATAAAAAATACATTTTATGATGGAAAAAAAAGAATTTTATAGTTTTGATGACTTTTATTTCCTTGTCATTATTCTTTTTATATTCAAATTGTCCTATCCTTTTCCAAGAGGGACTCTAAAAAATATATTTTTTAATAAACTTTATTTTTTTAAGTATGTTTTTATTGATTTCAGAGAGAGGAAGGGAGAGGGAGAGAGAGATAGAAACATCAGTGATGAGAGAGAGAATCATTAATTGAATGCCTCCTGCACACTCCCTATTTGGGATAAAGCCTGCATGTGCTCTGACTAGGAATCAAACCATGACCTCCTGGTTCGTAGGTTGATGCTCAACCACTGAGCCACACCAGCCAGGTGTACATTTTATTTTTTAGAGCAAAATTTAGTGGAAGGTACAGAGGTTTTTCACATATTCCCTGCCCCCACACATGTGCAACTCAATAGGAGTCTTTTCATTTTGGCTCCTGTATAATTTTTCACATTTTTTATTTTCTTTTTATTGTCTAAAGTTTTAAATGTCTCCTTTTTCCCCAATTGACCCCCTTCCCCCCAGCCATTCCCACCCCGGGCAAGCCCCCACTGCCAAGTATCTGTGTCCATTGGTTATGCTAATATGCATGCATACAAGTCCTTTGGTTGCTCTCTAACTCCCCCACCTCACCTGCCATTTGTTTCTGGATCTATTTTTGTTCATCAGTTTATGTTGATCATTATATCCCACATATGAGTGAGATCATGTGATATTTATCTTTCTCTGGCTGGCTTATTTTGCTTAGCATAATGCTCTCCAGTTCCATCCATGCTGTTGCAAATGGTAAAAGTTCCTTCTTTTTTATAGCGGTGTAGTATTCCATTGTGTAGATGTACCACATTTTTTTAATTCACTCATCTGCTGATGGGCACTAAGGTTGTTTCCAAATCTTAGCTATTGTAAATTGTGCTGCTATGAACATAGGGTTGCATATATCCTTTCTGATTGGTGTTTCTGGTTTCTTGGGATATAGTCCTAGAAGTGGAATTACTGGGTCAAATGGGAGTTCCATTTTTAGTTTTTTGAGGAAATTCCATACTGTCTTCCATAGTGGCTGCACCAGTCTGCAATCCCACCAGCAGTGCACGAGGGTTCCTTTTTCTCCACATCCTTGCCAGCACTTGTCATTTGTTGATTTGTTGATGATAGCCATTCTGACAGGTGTGAGATGGTATCTCATTGTTGTTTTGATTTGCATCTCTCAGATGATTAGTGACTTTGAGCATGTTTTCATATGTCTCTTGGCTTTTTGAGTGTCCTCTTTCGAAAAGTATCTATTTAGGTCCTTTGCCTATTTTTTGATTGGATTGTTTATCTTCCTTTTCTTAAGTTGTATGAGTTCTCTGTAAATTTTGGAGATTAAGCCCTTATCTGAAATAGCATTGGCAAATATGTTCTCCCATGCAGTGGGCTTTCTTGTTGTTTTGTTGATGGCTTCTTTTGCTGTACAGAAGCTTTTTATTTTGATGTAGCCCCATTTGTTTATTTTCTCCTTAGTCTCCATTGCCCTAGGAGCTGTGTCGGTAAAGCTATTGCTATGACATATGTCTGCTATTTTGATGCCTATGGAGTCTTGTAGGATTTTTATGATTTCCTGTCTTACATTTAAGTCCTTTAGCCATTTTGAGTTTGTTTTTGTGTATGGTGTAAGTTGATGATCTAGTTTCATTTGGCTCCTGTATCATTTTGACATGACTCAGTAGCCTGGATTTCTTCCTTGCTTTCTAGAATGACAAAATTGAATCAACCATTTTCCCAAAGAGCCCTAGTTCCTTCTAAGGGAAAATGCTATTTAAAGGCTACAGTCCAAACAGTGGGATGCCATTGCTTCAGAGTTTTTATTACTTTTAGGCTTCCGGGCTCGGCAGACACATCTAGGAAATATGTTATTTAGAAAGAGAAAATAAATCATGAATTCATATTGATATTTACAATTCACATGGAAGATTCCAGGCTTCTACTTTTAAAATATGAGACATATAGCTCTTCTTTTTCACTGAAAATATTATTTCCTAATAATAATAATATTAATATTATTAGTTACTTACTTTGTCCTAAATATACACATAAAGGTATTAAGATAAAAACAACTTAAGATTTCTTGGCTGTTCTTTTTTGTCTTTAGGATGTATCTGGTAAATAATTACTATCAAATACTATGTTTTAAGTCACTTGAAAAAACCTTTTTATGGCTGTGTGGCCAACTTCATACATAGTTAGATTCATTTATTTTTGTTTCTTTTGAGTCTTTTAGTAATGGCTTTTTTTTTCTCATTCCCTTTTCTTTTTCAAAAAAATATATATGTATTGATTTCAGAGAGAGGAAGGAAGAGAGAGAAACATCAATGATGAGGGAAAAACATTGCTCAGTTGCCTCCTGCATGCCTTTCTCCCCCCCCCCCCCCCCCCCCCCCCCCGGGGGGGGGGGTTGAAATTTTTTTTTAAAAACGGGGGCTTTCCCCCTTTTACAAAGGGGAACCGGGGGACCAAAAACCAGCGGAAACCGCCTTTTTTTTCTCTTTTGCAAAAGCCCGGATTTTCCTTTTTAAA
>NW_005871074.1:4771713-4791609 GCF_000147115.1 Myotis lucifugus
CCCCCCCGCCCGCCACTTGGGGTTGAGCCTGGAAACCAGGGATGGGCCCTGAACTCCTGATTCATGGGTCCACACCACCAGGCTCTCATTCCATTTTCAGCACACTCAACTCTGCCTCCACCCCACCAATCAGCAAAACTGCTCTTGTCCAGATCACCAATAGCCCCCTCATTGCTAGATTCAGTGGACACTTTCATATCCCTCTTATTTGATCTCTAAGGAACATCTGACCCTTGATCTTTCTCTCCCTAAAACCTTCTTCTCTTGCTTGTGGTGAGCTCGCCCCTCCTGGTCCTCCTTCGACCTCTCTGTCACTCCTTCTCCTCTGCTTTCTCCTGCACTTGAAAGGTTGTAGTCCCTCAGGACTTGCCATTGACCTTTTTCTCATTGCCAGCCTTGACTCTGGGGGTGCTCTCATGCTCCCCACAGCCTATAATGTGTTCAACTCCCACTGTGGACCTCTCGCCCAGACCCTTGGCTGAGCTTCAGAATCACACATTCCAATTCCTATCTAGCGTCTTCTTTTGTATGTCTTATGAGTAAATTTTATATTTCTGAACTGAAATTTGAATCTTCTGAAAGCTTCCAAAGCTTTTCGTTCTATATTTTCATTCCATCTACCCACTCATTTCGCCAGAAATATGACTGTCATTCTGGCTGTTTCCTCCCTCCCCACTAGCAACCTATTAACAAGTTCTATTGATTTTCTCTCTAAAAAAAATTTTTTTAAATATATTTTTACTGATTTCAGAGAAGAAGGGAGAAGGAGAGAGAGATAGAAACACCAGTGATGAGAGAGAATCATTGATCAGCTGCCTCTTGCATGCTCCACACTGGGGATCGAGCTCTCAACTGCAAGCCGGGCATATATCCTGACCGGGAATCCAACCATGACCTCCTGGCTCATAGGTCGATGCTCAACTACTGAGCCACGCCAGCCGGACTCTAAAAAATATCTTGAATTCATCAATTTTATTTGCTGCCACTATTACCATCTCACTCCAATTCCTCTTCATTTGACCAATCCAATAGCCTTCCCTTCTAGTCCACCATCCCATCTCTATTAAAAACTTAACTTGTGCCCTGGCTGGTTTGGCTCAGTTGATAGAGCCGTTCAATGAGTCTGTCTTATCACTGATGTTTCTCTCTCTCTCTCCCTCTCTAAAATTAATTTAAAAAAATTTTTTAAAAGTAAAACCTTAACTCACATAATGTCATTTCCCTGCTTAAATCCCATGATCATAAATTAAAACTCCTTACTGTCACTACTGGGCTCCACCTCACCCGACCCTTGGGTCCCTGCAACCCCATCTTGCCCCTGTATCACTTAGCTCTGGCCGCACTGGAGCTGCTTTCCAACAATCCAAGCTCCGTTTTGCCTCAAAGTTCTCACATATGCTCTTTTATCTGGTCTTTCCCCAACTCTTGTCATTCTGGGCTCAGTTTAAATGCCTCTTGCTCAGAAAGGCCTTTCTTGCCTATCCCCCCCCCCCCCCAGTTTAATTAAGTGGGTACTGCATACTATTTCCTGGTTGGCACGTATATACATTGGGTTTGTTTAGTATCTCTCTATCCGGTTAGACCATAACTATCTTGGGATAGGGAACATCTTGGTTTTTGTTCATTGGCACGGTGGCTATTTGACTGTAAGGGCAATTATCCATATCAGACTTCCATACAAATGGCATATTCAGGGGTTTTCAGCTATGACCAATGAACAAAGCAAATCAATGTCTGAGTGCAGCACCGGTGACAATGTACGTTCAATAAAGGATGCTGTATTAGGATGGTTAGGGGGAAATACACAGGCTTTCTTATCAACTTTTCATTTAGCCCCCTTATTCAGAGGGAGGGCTAATCCCTATGACTCCAGAAACAAAAATAGCTTATATTTGAGTATCACTTTGAATCTTTTCAAAACATTCTTTGATGTACTCTTTTGAACCACACTCTGAAGCAGTCACTATATTTCCACTTTACAGAGGAGAAAAGTGAAGCGCAGAGAGATTAAGGAACAAGGTGGCGGGGGGGGGGGGGGCGGTCTCCCAGCTAATTAGAGGCAGAGCTGGACTTAAAACCCATTCTTTGAATTCCAATGCTAGTTTTGTTTATTCCACTATACAAATTAACCTCACAATGAGGAGCAGAAGTGAAAGTACCCATGATTTCCTAAAACAGCCACTGTTCATCACTGACTGGACAGTCAACCTTTTCTCAATACTGAGCTTTCCCCCTTTTACAAACCAGTAACTATGAACAAAAATCACTCAGAACTGCTCTTTCTTCATCTGTGCTAACGTCATGCATTTCTCTTTTTAAGCCAGACTTCAAAGAAATTACTTCTGTTGTATTCTATAGGTACGTCTCTTTAAGAAACACAAATTTAAATAAAAAAGTAAAAAAGTCCTTAGATCTTATTTAAAGACTCAACATAGAATTCTTTTTTATTTTTTAATATATTTCATTGATTTCAGAGAGGAAGAGATAGAAACATCAATGATGGGAGAGAATCATTGATTGGCTGCCTCCTGCACACCCCACACTGGGGATCAAGCCCGAAACCAGGGCTTGTGCCCCGACTGGGAATCAAACCATGACCTCCTGGTTCATAGGTCAACACTCAATCACTGAGCCACGCCCGCTGGGCAACATAATTCTTTTAAATAATGAAACCCGCCTGGCACATTTTAGGCAATTACACAATTCAGGGCTTACAATTGCCAGATCACACACAGCAGGATGCCTGTTTCTCAACCTGAATATATGTGTTTTTAACCTCACAAACCTGTAATGAATTTGCTGGATTGCTGGCTTTGCCATATTCTCAACATATAATAAAGGAAAAATTTGCTTCTTTGCAGAATAATTAAGTCGAGGACATTGCATTCTAGCCACAAAGAAATGCAGACTCCCTTCTGTAGGCATTTTTCCTTTCAAAAAGGTTGCTTAAAGTGGTTTTTAAAAGATAATTCTAGCTTGCTAAATTTAGGGTGTGGAAAAAGTCCAAAGCAGAAATATTCCATGGCTAATTGTGCAAGCAATATTCCATGGTTAATATGTGTAGTAAGGGTAGGTGTCCTACACTGTTGATGATGCACGCCCCCCTCCCCCTTGACACACAACACATAATTTAGCAAAGTGAAAAGTTATCAGAGGCAGTGAAGAACCCTTTAGCACCATCGCCACATTTTAAATGTAAAATGATTTCATATTTGAGTTCTTTCTCCCATCCAAATACTAACCAGGCCCAACCCTGCTTGGCTGACAAGATCAGATGAGATAGGATGCGTTCAGGGTGCTGTGGCCATAGACCTGAGTTCTTTCTAAAATCGCCCTGAAGTCGTAGCTACTTTTCAGAATTTATCAGCAAGTTATCGGAAAATGGATATCTTCATTTTTAAGGCAGATTTCTCATTGTTCTCAGTTCACTTGCAAAACAAGTTGTTAGCTGTAAAATGTAATACAAGATGTGTACCGGTATCTGAAGCCTGCTTTGAAATGCATTGAAAAATACACTGACTAGCCCTTGGCTGGTGCGGCTCAGTTGGTTGGCGCATCATCCCCTACACGAAACGTTGGTGGGTTCGATTCCCAGTCAGGGCATATACCCAGGTTTGGGGTTCAATCCCCACTTGGGGAAGGTATGGGAGGTAACTGATCAATGTTTCTTCCATCCAGGTCTCTCTAAAAATCAATAAAAAAAAACATATCCTCAGGTGAGGATTTAAAAAAGTTAATTAAAGCTAGATGGATGATATGGGATAAAATATAACAAAATGTTTAATGTAGAATGCAGGTGGTTCACACTACAACTCTTCAACCTGAGAAGAATAAAGGTGGCAGGTCCCAAGGATAGGAGGCACCTGCAACTTAGCTCCCAGGTAGCATTCTGAGATGGTATCAGTAGAGACAACCGTGTGAGACCTGGACAGCCTGGGCCCTTGACACCTATACCAGCTTCTCACACAGCAAACTGGGCAGGATAATAGATGGGGAGTCTTTGGGGACTCAGAGAACAGGCAGCCAAGTGGTTAGAGTGTATACAGAAGGAAGGGTTGATCTGTGTCACTGAGACTCGTGAATTATTCTGAGAGGAAAGAGCACTGCAGATGGGGAGAAAGTGGGTGGCTCAAAGGTCAAGGGCAATTTAAAGGTTAGAAACCAATACATTTCTGGAAGTCTGAGTTTGCAGTGGAGATTCATGCTTACAACATAATATTAAAGACCACCACCAAGTTCTTGGGCCTTAATCATCCAGATTTAAAATACTCCAGGAACTTTTTATAGCTTGTCTATTTTTCTGCAAACAAGACCCATCAAAATGTATTCTTGTGCCTCCTGGAGCTGTGGAGTTCCCCTTCATCTACAGAGCACATGCCCTAGTTTGTTGTTGAGACTGTCACATAGAGACAGAATCAGAAGCCATGCCAAGGCCCAAAGGTGACCTTTGGTCATGAACTGTCTATATAGTTTGCCAGTTTATCACAGGAGGAATCGAATGGGTATGTTTTCAAAAAAATAGAGAGGATCCAGTGCTGTTGATGGTCTGAGGCATGGAAAACAAGTTTAACTTGTTTTCATGAGTGACATTTGTTGTATAAGCCTGCACAACTGGTCATCAGTTTGTCCTGGTTTTAACAGAAGATTCACCTGTGAGTGAGGGATATGATCAAGGTCATCAAAGATATTATGACACCCAGACAGAAGAGGGTGGTAGAATGGAGGGCAGAGGTTGGGTTTAGCTTAGGGGGTCAACCATTGCAAAGTTGGGGAGGCCTAACAGGCCCTAGTGAGAATGGAAAAAGGCCAGAAGAGAAATGGGTGACTTTGAATTGAAATGGAAAAATTGATGGGAGGGAGAGAAGGGGGAACAGAAGGGCCAATTCTTCAAGACACCCATTGTCCCAATCTATCAAAGTCAGTGATTTGCAAATTCTGCTTTGAGCTTCTCACCTTCACTTTAATCACCAACTTTGTAAATGGTTGATCCATTTAAGTTTCTTTAAAAGACACAACCCACTGTGGAGTTAAAAAAAAAAAAAATCCATGGTCCTAAATAATGGCAAGCAAAAAAAAAACATTTGATGATTATCTGGGGCTTTGTCCTTTATGGCTGCATCAGCCCAGGACTTATAGAACCTGTTACTTTATCTTCAAGGAACACAACCTGCCTCCAAAGCTATGTTTGTCGAAGCTAACACTGAACTTAGATCTGTACAATCTGGGTTTGTGCCTTGGTGCTGATGCTTATCTGTGTAATTATGAGAAAGCCATTCATTTGCTTTTGTCCACACTCTATCTTGAACTCAGAGGGGTACACACTGAAAGGAAAGCAAATTGTATTTTTGTGAAAGAACTTGGTGGCTAGGTGCTCATTATCTGGTACACATGATTATCAGCTAGCTTCCTTCAGTTCTGTTCCCCTTTGAAACACGTTTGCAATGCAAACTCCTTTTCAGTAATGGGAACAGTACTAGGTATCGTGTAGATGCCCATGAATATTTCGTGCAAAGAAAAATATAGGCTTAGTTCCCAGATGGTGCCCAGATCTTTTAGAAGACTGATCTAAAGAAACTTTAGGAGTCTCCGTCTATCAAGTCTGAGGTTCCTGGCAGCACACAGCACACCCTGCACAACTCCACACTGAATTGTTTGCACTCTCTGGCACACAACAGGCCGTTGAATCCTGGGATACTTTTGTCCATATCACTCTCACGACTCAGCTCAGGTATCCTCTTCCTGCAGAAACCCCTACTGTCCTGGATTTCCACACCGAGTTAAGGGTCTCTCTCTACCACAACGAACTTGCTGACCCAAAATACTGTGATTGCACCCTTTCCCAAGGTAAGGATTGTTCCCTCACACAGGGCCTGGCACAGATGGCAGCAGCCCTAGGAATGCTGACCTGAGTAACAAGACCACACTAATGACTCTAAATTTGGGACTATTTAGCTTGTGATTGGCTACTAATAATTCACATTTGACCAGGCAAAACATACCTAGTTTCCCCCTCTCTGGAGTCCCATCCTGCCTAGCTGTATTGAAGCACTGAGAGTAATACAAGGCATCTTTACACTGTCATTTTGATTCCAGGACAATGCTATTTGAACTCTCAGACATTTCAGTGCCAACATTTTAATGACAACATGCCAAACCTGGATTTCCCTTGAGAGGAAGGGGAAATGGTGAGGGAGGAGCCTGTAGATGAAGCCAGCCTGCAGACCACTGGCTTCCCCGCCTGCAGCAGGAGCTAGAGGGAGGGCTTTGCTTTGCTTTGCTTAGGAAATGCATTTTATTCCTACACTAAAGCAAGCTGGCAGGACTGGAGGGAGAAGTGGTGCCCCGATGAAGGAAAGACCAGGCCTCATAGGGTTGGCAGCAGCAGGCAGCGGGTATAGAGGCATTAAGGAAGATAGAATTACCCCTGAAGGTGTGAAATGGCAAAAACAGGCACATCCTCAGGCAAAGGTCCCCCACTGAGATGCCCCAGCTGCACCTGAGATGTCTAACATGAGCACCGACTGTGCCGAGAGCCTCCATGGTACAATTGCAGGGGTGAGGGTGTCACCTACTCCTGGGCCTGGCTCCTCTGGGCACATGGGCATCTCTTGCATGCCCGTGACCCACCACTCCAAATGCTTCTCCTGTACACAGTACCCAGGGCTTGCCCCCTGGGATGACCATTGGCACTAATCTCTTTCACCAAGCAGGGTGACCACAGCCCAGTTGTTCCTGCCACTCTCAATCCATCTTGCATATCCATTATTGACACATGACCCCCTTAGGACACAGAGAGCAAAGTGGCAAGATATGGGGTCCAAGATCTGAGTGTGCACAGGGGCATCGAATGTTAAGTCCTATTTCCAGATGTGGCATGGGGAAAGGTAGGTCAGTGATTGTCAGCTAATAGGTAAGAAAAAAGTATAAGGGAAAAGAGATCAAGCCTCCATGGTAGCCACCTAGACCTTTTTGGTTGCGTTAAGAACACAACAGCTTTAAATACAAGTAGAATTCTATTACATCTTAGTTGGCAGAAACCAACTTTCTTTAAAAATATTCTAGAAATCCAATGAGCCTGGCTTATTCAGGTCATAAAGTACATTGACATTAGTCCCAACCTGTGCTGTACAGTCAGTAATCTATCGCCAATTTTTCTTTTTAAGGATTAGGAAACTGTGTGTGTGTGTGTGTGTGTGTGTGTGTATGTGCTTGATTTGAATGTGGGGAAGTGAGAAGCAGCAGTTACAGAACTTTGTTCCTTGTTGGTGGAAAAAAGCCAACAGACACAGGCCACAACCACAGGCAAAAGGTTAGAGAAACTTGTTATTAAATTTAATTTTCTTTAAATACATACCTTCTCCCACCCTCACCCACTCTGGGGAGGAACGGAAACCCCCACCCCCTCCATTCCATATATAAATCCTGAGATGGTGAGGATGAAGTATAAAAATACTATTTACAAGGGGGAAGAAGGTGTCTGTTGCTACTTTCACCTTCAGACACCCCCTTCCCCAGGCCCCCTTTGCTCCTTTAGAAAAAGCCCCTGGAAATCCGTGTGAGTGTAAAACAAGCCCTTCCTCTAGAGGGGCACTCAGACTCCGACGTGGACTAGGAAGCTCCGAGATTGACGGAGGAAGAGAGCGAATGGATAGCACCGCAGACCCTAGCAGGGGGAGGGATGGCCCTCCGTTATCCTGTAGCCAGGCTGGCCAGCCAGCCTTTGTTCCCATAGGTCCCATGTAAACATTGACTTTGCTTTGATATGTCCCTGCTCTTCCTAACTTCCTACAGAGCCTCCCTCACTTCCACTGGAGGCACTTGGTTCCTTGATCTTTTCTTCCTTCCCTTCTAACCTTCTGATGGAAGGAGGGGGGCACAGGGGAGGACAGAGCCCATCTCATCCCTTCTTCTAGGGCTTTGTGGTCATACGGTCTCTATCTCTACTGTGTGCTTCCCCCAGAGCAGGGTCAGGCAGGGAAATCATCCAGTACCAGGATACGTTGGTCTCGATGGGTGATGCTTTCAATACTGAGTAGCAGGGAAGACTTCAGGAGGCAGGAAGGAGGGGCAAGTCTGGCCTCTCACTGATGGTGGGAGACCAGCCCTGTGCTACCTCCCCTTCAGGTAGGCATGACCATTATCACCCAACAGTCTTGTTCATTGCAGCTGTGCAGAGGGACCAGGCACCCATGAGGCAAGACGTCTTCTCCAGGCCTTGATGTAAAGGCAGCCCTCACACCAGCTCATCCAATAGGATTCCGATGCTCTGAGTGGCCTCAGAGGGGCCAGCGATGGGCTTGTTACACATGGGGCAGACACAGCGTACTTCTAGCCACTTCACCAGACACCTGTGGGCAGCAGAAGACGTGAGATATCCCAACCTGCTCTGGCCGGCTATCATTCAGAGTCCAGCTGTTTCTCAGACCCAGACCATCCTATCCTTACTGCAATCGAACCTCTCCCTTTTGCCTGCTGTCCAGACAGGCTGTAGGACATCGCTGACAAGGGGGAGGTGGAAGGAGGTAGGGATCGTAGGTTCTAGAAGACGTTTCCTGCTTATTTCTTTTAAAAGGCACCCCCGGGCACACATCCCCACTGTGGATACTTACTTCCGATGAAAAGCATGCTGGCACGGGAGCACACCTAGCTCATCCTTCCCCTTGAAGTCTTCCAGACAGACTGCACAGGTCTGCTGTGGAGAGCAAGGGGGCAGGGGCAGTGTGAGATCGGGCAAGAACCCCACTCACCACCCTGAACACACATTATCGCCACCCCAGTTTCACAGGTTTCCATTGGGCAGTGCTATTCTAGAAGAATGGTTTTTAATGCTTTCTAGCCTAGCACATTTAGCAAGGGGACATGTCTCAATAACGAGAGGTAAGGGTGAGGGTATGTGGTCTGTTACCTTCTTTAAATCCAGCCTTCTGTCCATATATATGAACCCCCTCAATCTCAACTGAATTACTCTTCTAGAAGAGGGCTTGGGAAACATCTGAACTTGTTGAGATATAAAAAAAAAACAGGGCAGCCCTAGTTGGTTTGGCTTAGTGGATAGAGTGTCGACCTTCAGACTGAAGGGCCCCGGGTTCGATTCTGGTCAAGGGCAGGCTTGATCCCCAGTAGGGGGCATGCAGGAGGCAGCTGATTAGTGATTCTCTCTCATCATTAATGCTTCTATCTCTCTCTCCCTTTCCCTTCCTCTTTGAAATCAATAAAAATATATTTAAAAACAGGGATAAAACAGGGGCCATTTCTCAGTAATCTTGTGTCTGGTGATATCTGGGATGCTCTCTTCTCCACACAACCACAAACACTGTGTGCAGGAGGTCCTGGTTATGGAAGGAAGTTTTGGGCGGCGAGTTAGGTGACCTCCAGGCACAGGTGGGAAAGGAGGAGGAATGGCTTATTTCTAAAGAGTCAGTGTGGAGGGGGACCCAGGATTTGTTGGGTGTGGGCAGAGTGATGGGGGACAGGGAGGAACCACAGGCATGGACACACTAGTTAGTTCCATAGTCTGCCAGGGCAGAGTGAATATACAAGGGAAAAAGGACCTTCTTTTCAGAGGTTCCCGAACGGGCCCAGGCTGGAAGCTGAGGGTGCCCTGTGCTTTACCCACGGGGCCCCTCCCACTTGGCTTCCCAACACACTCACCCCATATAATTGTGACTTCTTGGCATCCCCTTTAAGCACCACCTGGGAACAAAGGAAGCAGCATGGTGTCCAAAGAAGCCAATCACGGGCCAGGTGGTATCAACCAATGAGGAAAGTCCCCAGCTCTGCACAGGATCCTCCTCCCCTTCTCCCTTCTCTTTCCCTCCCTCCCTCCCTCCCTCCCTCCTTCCCTCCCATTAAGGGGGTGCTCTGGGCACTGCCTAGGCCAGGGGTGGGCAAACTTTTTGACTTGAGGGCCACAATGGGTTCTTAAACTGGGCCGGAGGGCCGGAACAAAAGCATGGATGGAGTGTTTGTGTGTTTGTGTGAACTAATATAAATTCAAAGTAAACATCATTACATAAAAGGGTACGGTATTTTTTTTTTTTTTAGTTTTATTCATTTCAAACGGGTCGGATCCGGCCCTCGGGCCGTAGTTTGCCCACGGCTGGCCTAGGCCAACCAGACTTGAGGATTTAACCCTGGAGAAGGCCAGAGGGGAGGCTGAGGGGGATTCCAGGCCAGGACAGCTCAAGCTTCTTCTCCTCTTCTGTCTCTAGCAGGACAAGGAGCAGAGGAGGAAGTCTCAGGGAAAGATGAGGTGCTTTACCTCCTTATATCCGTATCGTTCACTCTGTGCCTGGTTCCGCAGTTTGCTGGAGAAAAAGAAAAGGAGAGAAGCGGTCACTATGGCACCAACAGAGCCATTCAAAGTAGGAGAGGCAGGCGGGCAGGCTGGCTGCCTGGCTTCTTCTGGGGGTGGGGACGGGTGCTCCTCACAGGGGTGGCTCACCCTATGGGGGAGGGTTTGGACCTATGTGGGTCACCCAGAGTGAATTCAGGACTCAGGCTCAACAGCCTCAAATTTTCTGCAGGTCCCACCGACTGGGGGACTCCCTCTTCCTGCATTTCTCAGGAGGTAAATTCCTGCAGGCTCCCAAACCCTATAGATGAACAATTACCGAGTGTAGAGAAGTTGGATATTCTTAAAAGGGCTATTTCCATTAAGCTAGGAAAGCAGAAGAAAGAAGTGTCTGTTGGCCCTGGGGGACGTTCTGCCCGGAGAACACAGTATTCTGGAAACAGCACTCTCCCCTCACGGTGCCAGGAAAACACAGGCGAGCCCTTCTTTGTTTGCTCCTTTTTGTTTCAAGCTGGTGGCCTGCATGCTGCCTCTCCCAAGAGCCAAAACCTGGCACGTGTTACTAAAGGCAACGGCACACCATTACCGAGGACTTGCTGTGCACCCATCCCCGCACTAACATATTCATGTACATGGCCACTGACTCCAAACAGCTTTAGAGGGACAGGCTTCCCTTTCCACAGATGAGGGGAAAGGAAGTCCAGAGAAGTAACTTGCTCAAACTTCAGAGCCAGTTGGCAGCATTTGAATGAAAGTCTATCTGATTACAGAGCCCGAGCTCTTTAACACAAAATGTGGCCTGTTTCACCAATTAGGTGAACACACCATAGTCGGGGGCCTGGCCAGGCCATATGTGCCTGGACCCTCTAAAGAATGAACTCCAATCCAAGTGGCTCCTGCCACGGGGCTGAGGCCTGGGCAGCACATCTGTCCCCTTTCTCTCCCCTCTTTGGAGGGTTTCTAAAGTGGAGGGTTGGGCTAAAGGCCTCCTCAGGGCTCCCACTGCTCCATCCTTGACTTTGCACTTTCATATGTTCACAGGCATCTCTGTCCCCATGTCCCAGTGAGAAGGGCGGGAAGGATGCATCCAAAGCTTACATACCTGCCAGCCGACAGACACTGGGGAAGAAGAAATGTTCAGTCGGGTGTGCTTACAGCCACCTTCTGAGGGAGACAGCCACTCTGAGCAGGTATGAGCAGAGTGACTAAGGAAGCGGTGAGGAGCCTGCTTCTTAACCAGAGAATGAGGGGATGCCACACATAATTGTGAGCCTCAATGCAACATGGCTATTGTGTCGTGTGCGCCGCGCTGTACGGGCGGATGCCTGGGGTGCCCTCCTTTTAATGGTCTTATCCGAGGAAACTCCAGAAGCCTGCCTCTCAGAGCCCAGGACGCTCAGAACACTGAGGGGCTTAAAGCTGCACCTGCAGCCTGCATGCAGATTTCTGGATCAGGAAGCTTTAGAGTGTGATGAAATGGGGCCAAACAGGTTGCAAAAGGAAACAAAACAAGAAAACAAAGATGCCGGGCCATCCCAGCAGGGGATATGGTGCCAACAACATTGGACAGGTGGCCCTTTCAGCTGTTGGGTGAGCAAAGTAGCTAAAAATACCCTGATTTCAGTGACACCATTTCCAGCCACTGCCAGTGAGCTCTCCCTTTGCTTCTTTTCCCTTTTGGAACAAACAATGCAGCCAGGTCCTGAAAATAATTGTTCCTTTCCTGCCTGTGTGTACTTCACCGGCCCCTCCATCCTGTGGAGGGCAGAGATCAGCCCTTTGGGGGCCGGGGGAGAATGAGTGCGGGGGAGCTGGGAGTGGAGACTGGTGTTGGCCAATGAGCTCACCAGGTCACGAGCAGGGGTCATGGGCCTATTTTGGCTGAGGAGGAAACCAAGAAGCAGGGAGAGGAAGTGGCTTCTGCACTTGTGTGTCTTTCTATATATAGACGCCCACAGGCTGCCACACACCAGTGAGCCTCTGGAACCATGAGACTGCAGGGTGGGCTGGCTCGGAGCAAGCTGCAGAGCAGAGTGGGGTGGTGCAGGGGCAGATGACGGCAGAAGGGACAGGTGGTGCCGAGCAGCCCTGCCACGGGAAAGCTTTTGGCACCGTGCGGTTCTGTCGCTCTGTTCCTTCAGGCCAGCCAAACAAAAATTAATCAGCCATCCCCAGCTCCCAGCCTCTCCTTCTGCAGACACCCAATCTTTAGCTGTAAAGAGGTGGCCACAGCCACAGTTCCCCTCCACTTCACAGTCAAGGAGTAAGAATCAGACATTTATAAAGTGGACTCATACCTAAACTGCAGGGATCTTCTGAGGATTAAGTGAGCTAAATATTTTACAAAATGCTAACCATGATGTCTGGCATGCAGATGGCACTTGGTAAAGAATAGCTAAAAATCTAAGGTTACACCCATTAGGGGCAAAATTAGGAAATGAACCCTGGTGGTCATCTACTTAGTGGCCCAGAGTGATTTTCTAGGATTTCTTCACTTGGTCACCTTTGCAGCTTGGCATATGTGAGCTCGTGTGTGTGTGTGTGTGTGTGTGTGTGTGTGTGTGTAAAGGGACCAAGTGGAGTTGGCTTTACAGACTCCTCCAGCATCATACACAAATCATCTTTGGTATTAGAATGTGTCCACCTTCAGTCTCTGGGGAACTGCACAAATTGCTTGATATGAGGAGATGGGAGTGGCTGGTGGTCAGGCAGATGGAAATTTGAGGAGCAAAACTCAGGTTTGGGGAAAGGCGAGGGAGTGGGGCAATACTAGAAACCTATCCTCACCCCCCACTTAATAGTGAGATGCAAATTCTAGACACAATTGTACAAGAGGAAAAAAATAAAAGTATTTACAGAAGATAGTGGCTTCAGTGGAAAATTCTAGTCGTAGGGACTTTTTAAAGTTCTGAGAAAGAACCGAGAGCACTGGGGAGCAGGCCTGCAGGCACTTCCTCCTCTTAGAGAGAGATCTTCCAGCCTGAAGAATAGGACAAGCACCTTCTCTAGCCTCCTTCTGGGTGAAGGACTCAAATCCACCAGGACACCTCCGTAGGGAACCAGATCTCGTTCTTCCTCTGTCTTAATTTCATCTTCTTAGATGATTTGATCAGACACTAGCCTAGACTCCAGCTGACATCTACTCAAGCATTTGTGGGGGTTAGTTATCACAATGGCTCTAGCATGTTCTGCTAGTCAGAGGCGCTCAGCACTTTTCAATATACAGCGAAGAATGACTAACACCAAAAGAGTGCTCTTGTTAGAAACGACTCTAATTTCCAGCCTAAATTCCAGTTATGTCCCACATTTTTGGTAGGAAATAGCCACAGTTCCCATGTCTTATCAACAGGAGAAGAAACAGTTCCTGGAGAAACTCCAGTCGTTCCCTGGGTCCCTGTGCAAGAAGGGAGGCTTTTAGTTTTTTCACTCTCAAAAATAAGGGCTCCAAGGCAGAATAAACAAGCAGATCTCCAGACACCAGCTGGCTAATATTAGCATCTGCTGGACATAGAAAGATTTCCCAGGAGGGCAGAGGTACGTGCCACTGGTGTAGCTCATGCCTACTTATCCCCGGCTACCCAGCGGGTGTGAGTGGGAAGAGAGACAGTTAAAGGGCCATCAATGACATTACTTTGTCAGACAGTAAGTCTAGGCAACCTTAGCATAACTGGCCAAGAGGCAGGATGCAGCCCAACCCATAGTGACCTTATATGCTCTGGGACAACTTGATAGGCTGATGTAAACAGAAACACCAGGCCTCGTGGGCCCAGTAAAGGACTGGCTAAGTCCTGTCTTTCAAGCAGGACACCCGCTGGAGGCTAGTGACCGTTGTGAGCCTCGCTCAGCTCACCCTACCCCTGGCTGCCTCCTCCCGGACTCCCCCATTCCAGGTCAGCCAGTGAGTCACTCACCTGATGAAGTAACAGCAGAAGATGAGGCTAAGCATGAAGACAAAGATGCCTGTACCAAAGATGACCATGTAGATGTTCAGAGGAAGGTCTTGGAAACTGATGGGTGGCATTGAGCAGGACTTGTTAGTACTAACCAGTCCCAGGCCGCAGAAACACCCTGCAGAGAAAGGGGGAGGAAAAATAATATTATTCTAGTGGGAAATGTACCTCTGGGGCTGATGTACTCTGTGTCAGCAAAGATGGGAGAGAGAACTGGCAGACTCTGGGCTCCTAAACCTCTGATTCTGGGGCTTAAGTTCATGTTCTAGTTCTAATACTTACTAGCTATGTGATCATGGGTCAAGTAACCAATCTATGAAATGGACTACTACACACAGTACTTAAAGCTGCATTCCCCATCTTGGAAGGTGGGGCGGGGAGGGGTGGGGGGCAGGGTGTCAAGATTTCAGGCAATGGGCAGAAAAATGGAAATACTTCCTTCAGTTAGAGCCCGTACGGTGCAGCAGCAAAATGAAGAACTTTAGGTGAGGAAACGTATATTTGGGCTCTAAACTCCGTCTCTTCCTAGCTATGTGACCTTTTATGAGGTTACTTCACTAAGCTTCACTCTGTTATGTGAAAACAAGGAAAATACAGAGAGGACAAAAAAAAAAAAATACATAGAGAACCAGCATTAAGAAATATGCTTTGTAGCCCTAGCTGGCTTGGCTCAGTGGATAGAGCGTCGGCCTGTGGATTGAAGGGTTGTGGGTTTGATTCCGGTCAAGGGCACATATGCCTGGGTTGCAGGCTTGATCCCCAGTGGGAGGCATGCAGGAGGCAGCTGATCAATGATTCTCTCTCATCATTGATGTTTCTATCTCTCTCTCCCTCTCCCCTCCTCTCTGAAATCAATAAAAATATATTTTAAAAAAAAGAAATATGCTTTGTAAATTGCAAAGTGCAACCCCAAAGGTCATTTGTCATTATGAAGCCACCTGCTCCAGGAGACAAGCTGCAATAGGACCAGAATAGAAATTATTCATTCCAAGGCTGAGTTCCAGAAAGTGGGGTGGGGGTTGCAGTTTACTCTTACTGTCTACTGTCCCGGTTTCTACTCAAAGCCTCACTGTGCAGTCTCGTAGTAGCAATGATATTCCCTGGAGCTTACTTGAAATGCAGAGTATTGGGCCCACCCCAGAAGAAATGAATCAGAATCTACACATTAACAAGGTCCTCAGCCCTATGCATTCAGTGCGGGAAGCACTGGCTAGCCCAGGAGTGGGCAAACTTTTTGACTCGAGGGCCACAATGGGTTCTTAAACTGGGCCGGAGGGCCGGAACAAAAGCATGGATGGAGTGTTTGTGTGAACTAATATAAATTCAAAGTAAACATCATTACATAAAAGGGTACGGTCTTTTTTTTTTTTTTTTTAGTTTTATTCATTTCAAACGGGCCGGATTCGGCCCGCAGGCCGTAGTTTGCCCACGGCTGGGCTAGCCACTAGTTGCTTCCCTTCTCACATGACCTCAGGGGTATCCTGGTTGGTCTACCAACTGTGATAGTCGTCTTCCCCTTGCCAGGGTTTTGTGTTGAGGTAGGTGTGTGACAGGATTCTGGCCAATGAAACACAGAGAAATGTCTGCTAAAAAAGGGAAGCCTTTTCTCTTTTTTTTGGTCATGTCTGCTCAAAACACTTGTCCTGGTGGCAGCCAAGTTATAGCTGGAGAGCAGTTCAATATAAAGCCTGTGGCAGGGGAAACAAAGAGGAGGAAAGATTTTATCAGTTGAGTTGCTAGATTAGCCAGTCCTGGAGCCATTCTCTATCTTGGGACTACTGGTTCTGACAGTACATTGCCTGTAATGTTTAACCATAAGGAAAAAGGGGGGGAAAGCCCTAACCGGTTTGGCTCAGTGGATAGAGTGCCGGCCTGCGGATTCAAGGGTCCCAGGTTTGATTCCAGTCAAGGGCATGTGCCTTGGTTGCGGGCACATCCCCAGTAGGGAGTGTGCAGGAGGCAGCTCATCGATGTTTCTCTCTCATCGATGTTTCTAACTCTCTATCCCTCTCCCTTCCTCTCTGTAAAAACTCAATAAAATATTTAAAAAAAAAAGGGGGGGGGGGGAAGACAGGATATACGCAATAAGCTGGTTGAGTGTTTATTCATGCTTGCAGGCAAAAATACCATAGTGATCCAAAAGATAAGCATAACATTCTTGTTTCAGAATGTGGTGAGACAAGCAAACGAGAATTTACCATATACCTGCTACATCCCAGGCATATTCTCATGCTACCAGTTTAATTTCAAAAAGACTCAATCATTGAACTGTCTATATTCCAACAGTTAACAAGGCCTAGCTCCAAAGGCCTCTGTACGTGAGCCCTCAACATGGGTTTTAGGAACTTTCCTGACATTTTGGTTAGGAGCCAGAACCCATTAATATATACTTCAGAATTCAGCATTATAATTACCAGAGCTACAGTTCAGCAGAAGTCTGGCTTGAAAGATGAAGTCATCTTTGATGTACTTCTCATACCTCTCTTCATCCCCTAGATCGATCCAGTGACCATATAATGAGCCTCCCTCCAAACCTCTTTCATATTTTGTGCCCAATTCTATTGCCAAGTCCCTATTCCAAACAGACGTTCGGCCCAATTCTATTCCAAGTCCCTATCCAGTCGCCTAATTGATGTCTAGTCCCTCCTCTAATTTAGCCCACATGTCTCTCATATCCTCCTACTCTGTTTCTATGATGTATTTCCCAAACTCATGACTGGCTTAAATTCCTCCTAACCATGTGTGCACTGGGTCCCCTCTTAACCTTCCCACCAATGTCCTCCAGCACCACCCCATGTGGGCCTGTCTCCTCACTACTTCTTGCCCAACCTTGTACTCACTGCCTCCATGCCTTTGTTCATCAGCTTTACCTGCCTGAAACTCCCTGCCTTCCTAAAATCCACCAAACTCGGTCTTTGTGATATTCCAGTGACCTTCTCTTCCCAGAATTCTATGTGCTCACAGCTCTATCACATGTTCTGGCTCTTGAATACTTAGTAATTGTCTTACATTGCCCAGTTGTTCCTAGCATCAACTTCACTCAAACATACATTAAGCATTGACTATATGACAAGTACCATGATAGAAACTGAAGATAAAATCAAGGAAAAAATGAGTAGATGGTTTTACCTTCTAGGGAAGAAGAAAGCCACAAAGGTGTTTTTGTTTTTTGTTTTGTTTTTGTTAATCCTCATGCAAGGATATGTTTCCCATTGATTTTTTTTTTTTTGAAGAGAGATACAGTGGAAGGGAGGGAGAGAGACAGAGAGAAACATTGATTGGTTGCCTCCCTGCAACCAAGGTATGTGCCCTGGACTGGGAATCAAACCTGAGATACTTCAGTCTGAGAGCCAACACTCTAAACACTGAGCCAAACCAGCAAGGGCCAGACAAAAAGGTTTCACCATACAAACGAAGCACAGAGGAGGTGCAACTATAATCCTAAGATCAGAGATGAAAGTCCTTAACAACCTGAATGCTCTGAGGTCTGAGGAAAGCAATTTGGATATTTTCCAGTGCCTAGTCTAGTGTTTGGCTGGTTCTCAAAAACTAGTTAACAGATAAATAACTCCTAATTTTCTCAAAACCTGGCACCCTTGGCAGAACTCACACTCCGAAGTAGACTGATGTTTGGGAAAATTGCCTAGAAACTGCCCTCAGCTGAATGGATGACCAGTCAATGAACAAGTATTGTTGAAGGCCTGATTTACGCAATGACCTACACATTGTGGGTAAACAAGACGTAATTCTTATCCTGAAAGATTTTTTTATTAAGCTGAAAACAATGAAATAATTAGCTACTAAACTTTGCTATACCCAACAATAAGCCCTTGCTTCTAGTCTCCAGCAGGATTTAGAAAGTTTTCACCACCCCTCCACTCAAATATTTGCTCGATGGGCCAAAGGAAATCAAATTTTCTTGAAGACATCATGGTGGACTGAGTCTATTCTGGAAAAGGGTTTTAGGGCTTCCCTTCAAGAAACTGTGTCCGCAATATCAATGAGGCCTTCCTCCCAACAAGAACAACTCCATCCCTCCCTGCCCCCAACACTATTTGATGCTATAAGAGGACCTAACCGCCAATCTGCCTTGGCTCTCTATGCATTCTTTCACAGGTTGGATCCTGGTGTCTTTGGGGTTCCAAAGAACCTCATTTGGTTTCCTATTCTGGGAGCTCGCAGAGGGGTGACAGTAGCTATTGTAGAGGATTTGTGTATGCACTCAGCAGGCACTTTGGCCTCAGCAGTCCATCTTCATCATCTTCTCTTGTCTGATAACCCAGGATTGAGTCACTGAGCTTAGGACTCTTATGGGATAGGGGTGTAGGTAAGAAGAGCTTCATAGCCAAGAGATGGTCCATTTGCTTGGATGGTGAAGTTTTCCTCTAAAAGTTGGACAGAACACCAAACCCAGGAAAGAGGGGAATTCAGAGATTTTCACAAAACGTGGGGGAGAGGGATTGCTTCCTCACTGGAGTCAAAGAACAGGATCTCTCAGTCACTAAGAAGTGAACAGAGAAAGCAGCATGTCCTCTGCTGGCCTAAGAACCTCTCTGAAAGAGGGCTGCTCAGAAGAAAGGCCAGTGTGCCTGACAACCCCCAACCCCTCCCACCCCCCACCCCCCACCCCCGGTTCTTCTCCTGAAGTCTCTTCCCCATTGTCTCAGCCGACCTATGCAAGCCCTGACATCAGAATGTTTCATCTCCGTGAGTGGGCTGGGAGTGGGAATGACGTCAAGAGAAGGGCTGGCCAAGAAAGACCAGACTCTGGGAAATGCCTCCTTCCCAGCCGAGGGAATCTTTCCCAGATGCCGGGATACACAGCTCGGCCTCACCCCCGTCTTCCGCCCCCTCTCCCGCAATGCCCGCCTATCACATAGCTTGGTTCACTGTCAGGAAATTAGATACTACTTGCAAGAGGAAGGGGGTGGGGGAGGGCATTCTTACACATGCTGCCCAAACCTTGCCTTAAAACAAAAGCCTCTTGAAATAATTAATCCAAGACCTGGCAAGAAGGAGTCTGCTTTGAGAATGAATTTTTCCTAACTAGTCAGTTTGCCCCACTCAGAGATAAGACTAGCTCTCCCCCTACCCCAACTCTACAAGCGTTACAGGTAGGCGGTCAAGATCCCAGGACCATTAGAGAGTATTAGTATTCAAGGTTTTGAACTGATCCCTGAGAAAGGCCCCCAGTTCAATTAGCTTGGGTGAGGAATCAGACCCATGCCGAACCTGTTATCTCCTGAACCGCAAAGGAAGCCTCAGATGAGATAAATTTAGCATCACCCGGGGGTTTGGGAGGGTGGCTAGTGAATGGGATGGTTGGGTCTGGCGGTGAAAGCTCCACCATGAGGCTCCCGGGACCAGATTAGCCTGCGCCCAGGGGTAACCGAGCTCCGAGATACGTATCTGCGAAGCGTTATCAACTCAATAAAGCCACGCTCTTCAATCTCGGGCGGTCTCCCACGGGCACAGAGCTCCATAAGCAGCCAGTGCGGAAGCTCAACAAGACACCGAGGGAGCCACTCCCGGGCCGGGCTCGCACCGCAGCTTGGTGTGCACATTTTCAAATAGCCTGGCAGAGTTTCGCTCGGGAACTTTGAGCCTCTCTCTAAGTCAAGAGAGATCTAGTATACGTCAGGGGGGGATTTT
>NW_005871074.1:4791709-4815520 GCF_000147115.1 Myotis lucifugus
AGCCCGAGCGCGGATCTCAGGCTCCTCCGACAATCACAACAAAGAACAGACTGGGAGCGCACAAAGGCAGGGGAAGGGGTAGGAGAGCGAAGCCGCCACACAAAGGCCGCGAACCCCTCGGCTCCCACGCCCCCGCCGCCGCCGCCCCTTCGGAGACCCTTCCCCGCCCGCCCGCGAGGTCGGGGCTTTGCTTTGGTTTGTTTGGTTGTTTTTCCATTTCCGCGCTGTGCAGAGCCGAGTTGGGCTCCAGGACGCCTTCTCGCCCGCCCCATTTCAAGAGAAACTTGGCTCGAAAGACAGAGCGAGCCTCAGATCTTAAGTCTGGCGCCCCCTCCCCGTCCCCGGCGAGCCCCGCGCCCCCTCCTCGCCCCCGGACTCACCGTTACACCACTGGAATGGGTGCATCAATGAACGCGCGGCGGGCTTCCCAGGCGGACGGACGGACGCAGGCGGCGGGGGAGGCAGGCGGGAGGGCGCACCGGCTCGCTGGCCCTCGCCGGTCCGCAGGTGGGGACGGTGAGTCCGCCGCGGCCGCCTTTCTCCAGAAGTCGAGCTCCCTTCGGAGTGAGGGGCTTCGGAGAGGCCGGTTTTAGAGCAACAAAGAGGAAAGAGGAGAAAACAAACAGAAAGTCCCCCGAATCAACACACCGCCGAGGAAATGCAGGAAGGGCCCCGGGGGTGGGGGAGATGTGGGGCACCACCGAGCAGGAGGGGGGTACCCAGGCGGCAGAGGCTCTCGGCCAGCTGCGGGGAAAGCCTTAAGGGAGACGGCTCAGGTCGCACCACGCGGAGGACAAGAGCGGCCAGAGGCTCCGAAATTGACACAGGTTGTGCACACCCCCCTCCCATATATACCCCGGGAAGCCCCGCCCCGCCCCCTCCCCGTCCGTCACCCGCCCTCCGGGCCAATGGGAGTCTTCCTCTGGGGCCTCGGGTATTCTTTGCAGGCCCGCCCCCCTCCCAGGGCGGAGCGGGGGGGGGGGCCACCCCCACCCCCACCCCCACCCCCACCCCCACCCCCACCTTCCCGGCCCTGGGAAAACTTAAGTGGAAAGAGGAGCGCGCGCCGCCGCGAGTTGGCCCGGAGCTGGCGGGACCAGCCTCCCCCGCCGGGGGCCGGGGAGACACCGAACAGTTAGTGCCACATTGTTTTCCGCCTCCGGATCGATTACGGTTTCTATCGCTCTTTGAGGAACCAGTTCTTGGAGGAGCGGTTACATTTCTGCTCCGAGGGCAAGGATTTGGCGCCTAGCACGTCCCTTTGTTCACGGTAAAGGGGGGAACTGAAGCCAGAAGGTAAAGAAGATGAATGACAAAGTGAAATCTGGAATCATCTCATTTTTGGCCAGTCCCGCATTTTACTAAGGAATTCAGGCTTGACGTTTAAGCTTAATGTTGTCCACTAATGTTGTTTACTAAGGAATTCAGGCTTGACGTTTAAGCTTAATGTTGTCCACGTAAGAAATGTACAAACCTGTAGGGAATGTTCATGTGAGTGTATTTGAGCCTAAACTGACGACAATTGCCAGGAAGCCAGATCTAAACTGCTGCAGAGAGTAACAGTTTTACAGTTTCTTTTGTGCATTTGAAGTTGAGGTGACATAAGGGAGGTTACATGGAGGTGGGAGAAAGCAAGGTGGGTGGTGGATTAGAAGATAGTTAAGATTATATGCTCTCTCCAGGGAAGTTGTGTCTTGAAGGAGGGGTCTGAAAATAAGCATTTCAAAGGTTTGTTAACCTAAATCCACAGAAACGATGGGCAGAGGTAAGCCAAGATAAACCTTTTACTAAAAAGTTATATGCCTGGGTCTTGACCACCCACCATGACCCAGTTAGGAACTTATGATCTATCACAGCACCCCTTTTTTCATCCACAATGTAAACTTGTCAGGGCTCCTTAATCCTGAGTACCGGAATCAAATCCTGGTATGGACATTGGCAATGCCTTCGGGGTAAAATCTTCAGCATCCAGCACCGTGAAGGTGTTGAATGAATAGTAAGCACTACATGGAAAAAGACGGAAGCTCCTAACTCCCTGTCCAATGTGCTTGCTTTCACCAGACGTTGCAGCGTTTCCTACGCCTTCTTTTTGTCTTTTTTCAGAATGTTTTTACTTTTTCTTCGGGTTGGCACCTTTGCACCAGAGACCCATCAGTGTCAACAAGGTTTCTACTCACCTGGGAATTACAGGAGAGTGAGAGGAGACAGTAAATAAGCAAGCAAACAAATAAGAATGGCTTAATCTAATCTTCCTGCAACCCCTAAGTTGAAAGTGATAAATACTTTATCTCTTGGGAATTTGTGACACTCCAACTCAATTTGCATATCGTGCTTTGTCATATAAATGCCTGGTGTCAAGGTAGCAAATGACTTGGCCAAGATAACATAGCAGTCTGCAACAAATGTTTAGCACTTAATTATATAATTGCCTTAAAAAAATTATTAGCTAGCCTGGAAGGGCAGCCTGTACAGATCTCCCTAATTTCATCTTTGAATCGGACAATTGTGAAACCTTTCTAAGTGGCCTCTGTGACTCTATGGCTCAGACTTGTAGGGCCCGTGATATTAGAGATGTTATATATGCAGGCTCCCAGGCCTGGAGCCCAGAGATTTTCATTCAGTAGTTAAAGGGTGAACCCCAGAAATATTTATTTAACATCCCTTGTCCCAAAAAATTCTCATACAATTTTGCTGAGAGAAATAATGCTGTGATCTTACTCTGAAATCCATCCTCTCTGCTGGCCACAGAGTTACCTTTCTAAAACATAAATCTAACCATTTATTTCTTGAGCTTAATAACTTTTATTGGTCCCTGGTGTCCACAGGATACAGTCGAACTCTAGAGTATGGCACTCAAATCACTTCAGTCTGGCCTTGCCTGTTTCCTGGTGCTCTCCTTTCCCACACGCTATTCATCAGCTATGAAGCTTTTGCTGTAGTTCCTCGAATACAGTATATTCTTTCTTGACTGATTTTGTACATGGCATGGCTTATGTTTGGAATGCGCTCTTTTTCTTTCTGTGCCTGACATTTTGTAAGATTCAGCTAAAAATTCATCTCTACGTGGCCCACCATTCTCATCTCTTCCCTGTCTCTATCTCTTTCAGCACTTTTCATGTACAATGTAGTATGTTACAGGATTTTAAGAATAATGATGTGACTCCCTGAATTTGATCCCTTCATGAGCCTTCCTTATAATAGAATTTTCAAGGGCATGAATCATTTTTTGGTGGTTCCAGTGTCTTGTTCAATAAATATTTTTGGAATGGATGTATGTATGTGCATGCATGTGTATAACATTTAATTTAAGCCACATTCTAGGTGCAGTGTAAGCAATTAAAAAAGTCATTGTTACTTATCCAATAGTTCTTTATATTCATTGACTCAGGGGAAAGGTGTCTATAAGTGAACCTAATTGTGAGGTGCATCTAGGAAGGAAAATTGTCAGGAGTGAGGAATGTCTCCTCCCCACCTAGACTAAGGAGCTGATGTGGGAAGATGAAGGTGGGAACCATGGGAGTTCTCATGCAGACTGAGCTGGTCATGCAGGACAGTGAATATCGCAGTGGCACCTGCATGAGTGCAGTCATCAGAATGTTCTATACCAATTCATGTGTTTTTATTCCCAAACTATAAGAGAACATCTATATATATAAAAGCCTAAGCAACCATCAGACTGTCCAACCACTAGCTATGATGTACAATGACCACCAGGGGGCAGATGCTCAACACAGGAGCTGCCAAGGTGTACTGACTTGGCAGCTGTGGTTCTCAGGTGACACACCCCAAAACCAGAGAGGAGGGAGCCCAATTCTGGGGTGGGTCACCCAAGAACTGCCCTCTCACAATCCAGGACCCCTGGGGGGGGGATGTCGGAGAGCCGGTTTCAGCCTGATCCCCACAGGCCAGGCCGAGAGACCCCAAGGGTGCATGTGCACCGGTCCTCTAGTCCTATCTAATAAAAGAGAAACATGGTAATTAGCCGTACGGCCGCTACCCTTCCCATTGGCTAATCAGGGAGATATGCAAATTAACTGCCAACCAAGATGGCGGCCGGCAGCCAGGCAGCTGATGCGAACAGGGAGGCTTGCTTGCTTCAGTGACGGAGGAAGCCAAGCTTCCCCGCCTGCCTTGCCGGCCTCTCAGCTGCACTCTAAGCAACATTGTAACAAATATAGAAGCTAAACAAAACCCTGGGCTTCAGCCAGCAGGACCACAACATTGTTTCAAATACAGAAGGTAAACAAAGGCCAGAAACCTGCTTTCAGCAGCAGAGGTCTCATAGCTGGAGCTGAGCCTCAGAGCTAAAGCTGGCCCAGAATAAAACAAAAAGGAAAAAAGGACAGGTTGGGAGCTTCAGTCACCCGCCAGCCTGAAAACGGCCCTCAGCCCCTCACCCAGGCTGGCCAGGCACCCCAGTGGGGACTCCCACCCTGAAGGGGGTGTGACCAGCTGCAAACAGCCATCATCCTCTCACCCAGGCTGGCCAGGTACCCAAGCGGGACCCCTACCCTGATCCAGGACACCCTTCAGGGCAAACCAGCCGGCCCCCACCCATGCACCAGGCTTCTATCCTATATAGTAAAAGGGTAATATGCCTCCCAGCACCGGGATCAGCGTGACAGGGGGCAGCGACCAAACCCCCTGATCGCCCTGCGGCTCTGTGTGTGGCAGGGGGCGGGGCCACAGCCTCCCAATCGGCCCTACCCTGAGTGTGACTAGGGGTGGCATCGCAACTTCCCGATCCGCCCTGCTCTGTGCATGACAGGGGGCGGCGCCCCAACTCCCCAATCGGCCCTGTTCTGAGCCCGACCAGGGGCTGCACCTAGGGATTGGGCCTGCCCTCTGCCACCCGGGAGCAGGCCTAAGCCAGCAGGTCATTATCTCCCGAGTGGTCCCAGACTGCGAGAGGGCACAGGCTGGCTGAGAGACCCCCCCCCCCCCAGTGCACAAATTTTTGTGCACCGGGCCTCTAGTTTATTTATAAAATCACAGAGGAAGAAGAAGTAATTTGTAGAAGAAATGGCTTTAGGAAACAAGTTAGAGATAAAGGAAGGGCCCTTGGAGCTTGTGAGTGAGGAAGATAATAGTAACATGCCTGGGGGTAAAGGAAGAGAGAAAGGAAAGGCGTGGGCATGCTTCTGGGAGGGAGAGCCCCTATATTATTCTCTGAAGCCTGACATTATAAGCTTTCAGTAAGGTCTTCTGAGACACTTAAGGACTCTAATTTAGAAAACCTGATGCATACCTTTCCCATCTCCCACTCTCAACCCTTCCGGTTATTGTGGCCATGAGGCAATGCCTCATGACAGCTTAGACTGGGAGATGTAGGCTGGAGGAAGGGCTTTGACCTTGGCATTTTTGAAAGGTTGGTTTGATCCCTGCATTTTCCTAGATTGAAAGTCCCTATCACAAAACAAGTTGATTTCTCACATGTCAATACAATTTAGATGACTCAGCCCACCCCCACCCCAACCAGGTGATGCTTCATAGGCCAGCTTCCTGTGAATCAGGAAGACACAGCTGGTTATCTAATGAGGAAGAAACAGAAACTGTAAAGAAGAAGATGAATTACATTCAAAGAGACTTGAAAAATCTGAAGTAGAACTGTGTTTCTAATTCTTCCATGGAAAACTTCTAAGAAGTCGGGGATTCTCTTCTTTCCCACTGCCCCATCCCAGCATTCTCTTATTCAGCCCATAAACCCCCTCATTTAAGGCCCTGTAAGCACTAGACTAGAGAAACGCTTTGGGGAGAGATGGCTAATTCTGTGGAGGAGCATAGAAATCGTAAGCACACCATTTTACCTTTATAAGAGGCTCTCTTCTCTCTTTCATGGCCTCCAAATGCAGCCCTAAAATGCAGAAGAGCATGCTTAACCATGGTCAGTTGTAAAAAGTGATAATTAAATGCAAATAAACATGTCATACTTCAAAGTTAGACAAATTGTCACAACATTTTCCAAAACAGTGTTATTTCTTAAGAAACCGGTTTTCATGAGAGGAACACACAATTCTTTGAAGGAGTTTAGGGTTGTTTATTGTATATTTGAGCAAATGAGGCCCTTCACTCATTTCATTCTTAAAAGGTTTGGTCTCAGTACCAGGATGCTTTTAGGGGACTGATGCCACTCTTGGCCAAAAGTATTCATAACCTACCCAGGAATGTCCCCCAGATCCTGGTCTGTGGTTCTCCAAGAAAGTGAAGTAACAATTTCCCCGCCCCGCCCCCAGCTTCCACCCACATGGAAGTCCAACAGGAGAAAAAGGCGTTGGTGTGACTGAGGAGGCCGATCCTCCTTTCTCTCTCCAGAGGCTGAGTCAGTTTTGGAAGGATGCCTGGGCTTTCCCCAAGTCTCTCAAGCATCCCCTGAAGCTCCTCCTACAAACCGGAAGGTTGTGAAGCAACAGAAGCCATGGGGTTCAGCCTAACCTGGTTCCAGGAATTCTGCAAGACCTGCTATATTTTTTCATTGGTGGAATGAAGTCATTACACTAGGCCAGATCTGAATCATCTCATGTATGAAAGTGGAGATTCAAGAATAAAGCAGAGGAGAGGAGAGAACCCTCTATTATTGGACCTTCATTGCATGCCAACACCTGTGCTCAGTGCTTCACACATTTTCATTTATTCCTCACCACAACCCTCAGGGTATTATTATTTTCTTAATCCCAAGAAGGTTAAGTCTTACTAAAAATCATGAAATTCACGTGACAGAATTCCAACCACACTTCGTATATCTCCACAAAATATGCTCTTTCCCCAACACGAGTGCAGTGGTTGAGAGTGAGGCCTCTGGGATCTGGCATGGTCTTACTACATTAACCCTCAATTTCCTCACCTAGAAATTAGGGCCAGTAGATTCTACCACTGAGGGTCATACAATGAACAAAGTGTTTGAAACATATTTGGCATGTGCCTGATACATAAAAAGTCCCCCCAAAATGCTCATTATTATTGTTATCAAACTGCAGCATGAAGCATCATGGCTCTGAGGTAGCACTTAACCAGAGCCAGTGCATCTAGTGTATTAATTAGGATGCAGGCTGAGATCCTGTGGTGGATTTGAAAATAAGTCCCCAAATTCTTTCATACGCCCTTCTAGAGGTGGAGCCTGGGTCCCACTCCTTTGAGATTGGGCTGGACTTGTGGACTCTTCAACTAGTAGAATGAAGTAGAGGTGATAATGCTTGACTTTGGAAACTGGGTCATAACAATGCCCTGCACTTTCCTTCTTGGCCACTCTCTCTCTCCAATTGTTACCGATTGGGGTTACCAGCTGGGACCTCGGTTTTTCTCATCAATGCAGAAAAGATTTTAAGGTCAACAAAAATGAAAGTAAAACAACGTGGGATTTGTTGAAGATACACTCCAAGCGAGGAGGCCAGTTGAGAGAGACAATGGCCCCAAACTCATCTATAATAATAAAAACGTAATTTGCTAATTAGACCGGACAGCCAAATGACCTTCTGGACGTCCTTCCAGACGACCTTCCAGAAGAAGCCATGGCTGCAAGGGCCGAGGCAAGCCACCGCAACTGCGAGGACCGAGCCCCTTGCACGAATTTCGTGCATTGGGCCTCTAGTGGGTTATATGGTTTAAGCCAAAAAGATGTTACCAGGGAGAAGAGGAGATGAGGAGACCTCCATTCTTGTCTTCTTGAAGGAAAAATTTCAATCAAGAATCAAAGTGTAGAAAAGCAAGCAAGGATTTATTGACTCCAGCAAAAACATACTTAAGGCAATGAAACAAGGAAGGGCAAGAAAAAGCAACAGGAGAGCCTTGGCTGGGCTGCTTTGACTCTGGAAGTCAGAGAAAAGAAAAGCAGGCCTTGTTCAGGGGGTTAGCCCAGGATGAGCTGCTGCTGCCCATCGCTCGCCTGGTTGCAAGCCTTGTGAGGTCCCTTAGAGGTTATGTGGAGCAGGGGTGGGAAGGGAATGGCATAGGCAAGCTCTCTGGAGGGAGAATGTGCTGAGACACTCATTTTCAGGGGTTTTAAAGGCCGGGCATTTAGGGGAGGTCTTAGGGGCAGATCAATAGAATACTCATCAGCTTTATGCTGATGTACTAAAGTGAGGCTTATTCTCTTAATTTGTCTGTCCTTGGGTGTGGTTGGCAAATGGCACTTAATTGGATTTCTGATATCTGTCTCCCTGAGTAGGGTGATTTAAGCTATTTACCCTCTGGTTAGAGAGGAGAAGTGCAAACCATTTACTCTTAAGTGTCCTTGCGGAGATTCCACAATGGCAGCAGAGTAAGTGGAAGCTACTGATACTCTCCCAGGAGCAAACTGGAAATGTAACTAAAATACAGAAAAAACACCCTGAAAAATCAACTGAAGACTAGCTGGAGAGAACCCTGATAACCAAGGAGGGAAAGTGGAGACCACATAGAGACTGGTAGGAAGGGCAGAGGTGGGAAAGGGCTGGTGGATCCCACAGACAGAAACTGAAGTTATGGGGGGTTGGGGGGGTTGCCACTGAGAACTCTGGGGTCTAATCCCCAAGCTGGACCCCCCAGCAGAGAGCACCAGAAGTGAAAAAGGTGCCCACAGAACATCTGGCTGTGAAAAGCAGCAGGGTCGCTGTCTGCCTGCAAGAGATGGCTGGAAATGCAGGCACCCTCTTAAAGGGCCAACACACAAAGTTTTGTGTGCAGCCACTCACCTTGGCCTCCAGCAGAGGGAGGGCAGAGTGACTGGAGCTCTGTGAGCAGAAGCCAGGTTTAGGGGCTCTGGGGTTTCCTGTGCTGAGTCTTTCCCTCACACTGTAGAGAACATCTTTCTCCAGTAAACCTTTGTTATCCAGTTTTTTCCTGGGGGGAAGGCAGTAGCCCCACCCTGTTGGAAGACCTCTCGCCCCATCCTGTGGTTGATAGGCTGAGGCTAATAAAATTTGAGTGTCAATGGGACTGCAGGCAGAAGTGGGTCTCTGGAGGCTTTGAGTCTTTGCCTGATCTAATCTGGCCCAGGGCTAGGAAAAGCAGACACTGGTGCACATTTTAGTCCTTTCCAAAGGCACCCAGCCCCAGCAGAGGGAGCCACTATGGATTGCTGAGAGCTCCAAACAGGGTACTCAGGGCCAATCACAAACACACAGTTGAGCTGTTTCTGAATTCCTGATCACAGAAATTCTGAGACAAATGTTTGTTGTTTTAAGCTACCGAGTTTTGGGGTAATTTACTATTTAGCAATAGATAAATGATAATAGCTACTATAACAAAGAGACATAAAAGTACAGAGACTCAGGCAATCTAGTTTGTTTCCATGTCATGAATTTTCCAAAGAAAGGAGGTGGTTCTGCTTGATGAAGCCACCAGAGACCAAGCTTCTTTTTTCTTGCTGTTTGTCCCTGTGCTAAGATGTGTTTCTTGTTTATATAGCAGAAGCTGGCTTGCCAGGTATACTATATATCTATGTTCTGACCCCAAGGGAGGATATGAAGAAGTGGAGGACAGCATTTTATTTGTAAGAATTTGAGCATTGCTTTTGTCCCCGTTCCATCGGTGAGGGCTTAGTCTCATGGCACATCTATCTGCAAAGGGAACTGGGGGGCGAGGTCTCCAGCTGGACAGTCGTGAGCCTAGCTGAAGCTCAGGGCAGTTTTATGAATAACAGGAAGAAGCGGAGAATGAAATCTGGCGGACTCCGAGCCAGCTCCCCATGACCGAGCCCTGGTGTTGGCACCTGCTCTGTGACTTCCCGTTATTCACCTCTTTGGGGCTCAGTTTTCTCATTTATAAACTGAATGATTAGATAAGATCGATGGTTTTCAAACCTTTTTCTCTTTTTTTTGGGGGGGGGGGAAAGGGGGCAGAATCTGTTTTATTAAATAATACTGAAGAACAGAAGCTGCATGTATAAAAGACGTAAAAATAGAGCTGCTCTGTTTGAATCCCATGGCGGTGGCGTTTCTCTCCCTGTTCCCCTCCACATCAGTGGCCCCAGGGAAAGCTAGTTTGCAGTACTGGAGCCCCGAAGCACGATCAGAAAATCACCGAATGAGAAGCTCTCCCGGATTCCTTCCAGCCCCGGCGTGTTGGAGGCTGTGATCATTCACCTGTGTGCCCTGAGCTGGGCTGGTCACCGTCTCATCTTGCTTGGCAGCTGGGAGCTGTGGTTCCTGGCATGCATTGGCAGGAGAATGGAGTGAGGCTGGGTGTCCTGCCTCACCTCACTTCCTTTCACCCCTTTCCTGGTCTTGTGACATACCTCTCCTTTTTCCTAATTCAAGTGAGGGTCCCCGCCCCATCCCTGGACTGGGGCCGAAGTGCCACGGTAGAGGCAAGAAGGAGTATTTTTTTAAAATATATTTTTATTGATTACAGAGAGGAAGGGAGAGGGAGAGAGAGATAGAAATATCAATGATGAGAGGGAATCATTGATCTGCTGCCTCCTGCACGCCCCCTACTGGGGATCGAGCCCGAAACCTGGGCATGTGCCCTTGACCCGAATCAAACCCAGGATCCTTCAGTCCACAGGCCAATGCTCTATCCACTCAGCCAAACCAGCTAGGGCAAGAAGGAGTATTTTTAAAAAAATATTTTTATTGAGTTTATTTATTTCAGACAGGAAGGGAGAGGGAGAGAGAGATAGAAACATCAATGATGAGAGAGAATCATTGATTGGCTGCCTCCTGCATGCCCCACACTGGGGATCAAGCCTGCAACAGGGCATATGCCCTGACCGGGAATCGAACCCGTGACCTCCAGGTTCATAGGTTGATGCTCAACCACTGAGCCACGCCTCCTGGGCAAGAAGGAGTATTTTTGAGTTGCCAGTACAACTTAGCCTAGTGCTCTGGCCCTCGGGTCGGGGGACATGGAGGTTCTTGGATCACACTCTGTCTCCCTCCCCAGGTTAATATTTTTATCATTGCTCTTGCCTTGACCTCTTCAGGGCTGCTGTAGTCCTCACCTGGGATCGAGAGCTCAGGCTCGGTCACGGTTATAGATGGAGAATGTGGACTAGCCCAGCCCTGACCTAGTTTGAGTGAACTCCAGGGACCAGAAGGGAGAGACCTGTCCCCTCCGATTTTTCTCTTTCCCAGTTAATCTCAGAATTCTAAAAAATGCAAACTGCCCCTGGCTAAGCTGCCTCAGGGGAAAGGAGCTCCTTTCTTCCAGTCTGCAGACCGTCAGAAGCCAGCTCCTGCAGGATCCCCTCCCCGCTTCCTGAGGCGAGGCTGGGCCTCTTTCCACTCGCCTCCAAGGTTCCTTCCTCAGAGAACAGCTGTACCAGCCCCCTTCACCCCGGCTCCAGACGCTGAATGGGGATCTGGCAGACGACTTCAGTGTCTGCTCAATCAGAGGAACAACCCCAGGCCGTTTGTAAGGCCAGTGACCACTGCCCACAAACAAAACATTCCAGAATGTCTAGGAGCAGGTGGGGATTGGGAGATGAGGGAAGGTGGATTACTCAGGGCTCCTCAGGGTGAGGAGTATCTTACATATCTTGGCAGGACATTAGGACACAGTGGTAGGGGGTGGCTTACCCCCAAGGGTTGTGGCAAATGATCTTAAGAAGTAAAGCAGGTTCCGTGTGAGAGAACAGGCAGCGATGGGTAGTGATGAGCCGAGAGCCGGCTTTCCCTCCTCGGAATGGGACAGCCCGTACCGACACTGTCACGTGCAACCGCGGGCTCCCGGTGCCTTTCAGCTTTGTAAGGGGACCCGGAAACCCACATTTTGGGTAACATTTCCCAGTTACTGAAACTGCACAAAACATGAAGCACCCTTGGCTGGTGGGGTTTGCTGCCACGTGCTAGTTTTCACCCTTGTTGAATGACCTTCCTGTCTGTGTGTGTGTTAGAGATTAGTTCCTGCATTTTTCACCAGTGACTGGATGTTCACAGGGAAAAATCTTCATGCGAGTCAAGGGGCTGCTATGAGTTTCCTGTTGCAGTGTAACTGGACAACCAATGGGTCCAGGCTGCCTGTCACTACTTGAGCCAAGTAAACAGAGACAGGGTTGAATCATAGATGAGCGTTTATTCCAATAATGCTGCATTATGGGAGAGCAACAGGTCATCCAGGAAAATCTGCTCTGCAACCCCCATAAGCCAACAGCTTATATGGGATAGGACAAAGATTCCATGGGGAAGTAAGCAAAAGGAGTAAGAATGGGTCTACAGTCCTAGCTGTTTGGCTCAGTGGTTGGAGCATCAAAGGTTCAATTTCGATCAAGGGCAGGCTCGATCCACCCCCGAGGGCTGGGGCACGTAGAGGAGGCAACCAATCGGAGTGCCTCTCTCACATCCATGTTTCTCTCTGTCTCTCCCCATCTCTTCAATTCTGTCTAAAAATCAGTGGAAAAAATATCTTTGAGTGAGGATTAACAAAACAAACAAACAAAAAGAATGGGTATGCAAGATGGGTAATACAGGCATGGGGAAGTAGGCAAAAGGAATAAAAATGAGTGTAATGGTTACAGATCACAGGCAATGTGGGCTGGGGCGGGACTCCATTGTTTGGGCAACAAAGTTGTTAATCTTTCCCTTATAATAGGTAGCTCTGGGACGTGGAGGATGGTTGGCATTTCTAGGATAGCTCCCAGGTCCTGGAGCATACAATTCCCTGCCAGGTTAGAACGTGCTTTCTTTAATGAGCACAAAACAATCACGGTGAACAGAGCATGATTAATATTTCTTGTAACTAATAACTAGACTCTAATATTCTATTTCTGCCCCTAAGAGTAACAGATCATCACACACTTAATGGCTTATCCAGTGCCAGTTTATTGACCTGCAGTCTTGTAGATCAGAGGCCTGGCGTGGTTCTCACTGGGCTACAATCAGCCCTGTCAGGAGGGCCCAGGAAGAATCCAGGTTCTTGTCTTTCCCAGCTTTGAGAGGCCACCCACATTCCTCAGTCGGTGGACCCTTCCTTCAAAACCAGCAGTGGGGTCCATCCTCACCTCAGATGTCAGATCTCTCCCCACAATTTGAAAAGTTTCTCTGCATTAAAGGATTCCCGTGATCGGACCCACCTTCTAATCCAGTGTGATCTCTCCATCACAAGGTTGTAATTTAATGACACCCACAAACCCCCTTTTACCACCTGGGGCCACATCTTGACCGATTCCAGGGGTGAGGCTGTGAGCAGGGCTCTTCCCTGAGCCCTTGGCTCTTTTGCTCCTTCTATCAGAGGACAGAGACCTCTGATCAAGGGTTTATCTTTCCTGATCACCTGGCCCACCACTCCTCTGGTCAGCCTTCCTTTTCTTTCTGGGGTGGGGAACCTTTAAAATTTCTGCCAAGGGCCATTTGGATATTTATAACATCATTCGAGGGCCATACAGAATTATCAACTTAAAAATTAGCCTGCTGTCTTTGGTCAAACATGCCCATAAGCCACGTGGGCACAGGGGAACGCATACCCCTGCCACAGGAGCGTCAGGAACCCATTTCACACGCGGGGGTGGGTGGGTGAAAGGGGGGAGAGAGAGGAAGCACATGCTGTTTTGCGTAGGGGTGGATACATAGCTTGCTAGCTCCTAATTGGTCCTTTCAAAGCATTCTGCCTTAGTAACATCCTCGGGAGTGGTTATAAGCCTCACTGCCTTGTGTTGGTTATCTGTAAGATTCCTATCCTAGTAACATTTATAAATTTTAAAGTTCACATCTACTAAAGGGGCCCTTCTTTCCCCACCCAGCTGGGTTGGCTTAGTAATTTCCACCAGCTGGGTCCGCCCCCGCCCCCCCCCCCCCCGCCCCCGTGCCCCTTAAAATTTATACCTGCTACCTAGCTTTCTTCTGTCTCCTCACCTAGACGGCCCGAACCAAATGATTTAGTGGGCCTGACCTTCCCCACCCTTATTTTAAGGGATGGTTTCTAGGGCGGGGGTGGGGGTGGGGGGAATGGGTTGTGGGGTGCAACTTTGCCCAGCCCTCTCTCTTGCCAGCACATTCTTTGCTGCCTCTCTGGTTCCCCTGTGATCTCTCCATCACAGGTTGTTCCCTGTGGAACTTCTCAGCTGGGATTCGTTACAGAGGGGACTGACCTAAGGCAAAGCTTCCTCCCTCTCCCCAGAGGCAGCAAAGTCCCCCAAGGGCCTGCCACAAGGGTCTGAGGCCGAGACTGGAGGCCCCAGTGGAGAACGGGGCAGGATGACAACCTTGACACGGGCCACAGCTCCCGAAGGGCGAGGCTCAGCTGGCTGGAAACACAGGCTGAATCCAAGAGCACGTTTATTTCTGTTCATTGCCACGTCCTCTGCTTGGGTTTAAGCAGTCCAGTGCCCTCAAGAACAGGATGAGGAAGACTGGACATTTAACCTCAGTTTCAGCAGGGGGAATGAGACCCACCTGTGACAGGTGTCACCATCAGCCCCCTGGGAGGATAAGACTGATTCTGTGTGATGATTAGGCTGTGGATCCTTCTGCTGTCCCTTGAACCGCATAGGTCACCAATACACACACACACACACACACACACACACACACACACGCCCTTAAATGGTGGAGTTAGAGGGAGGCAGGGCATTGCAGCGTGACGCGGTCACACACACTGTTCCGGAGCCAGAGCACCCAGGCTGGCGTCCCAGCTCTTCCACTGACTGTGTGTCCTGGGGAAATGGTGTCACTTCAATTTCTCTGTTTCAGAGCAATGACCATGACACTGACCTCACATGGTTTTTATAAGGATTCAATGAGTTAGTTCCTGTAAAGGCAGAAGAGTTCCTGGGCACAGTCACAATATGGCCTTGTACGTAGTAAACAAGGATCATCTGCTCTGTGAGGAGAATCTGGAAGCTTGTTTTCTGGTCAAATGTACTTTAGTAGCTACACTACTAACTTCTGCTAGAAGTTAGAATTAAGTTCTCAAGTGATTCAACCGGAAGGAAACCGAGGGGATGAGCTGAGGCACAATCAGACTGCACAAATAGGGTTACGATCGCTGTAGTTTACATGAAGAGTAAACATACTTACTAAACTAGAACAAAGGAGGTTTGTCATTTATACCAGCCAGATCATGGTAACAGTCCCTCTAAGAGCCTGAGTGCTTTTGGGGTTCTTTTTGGTTATACTTAAGTCCTCTAACTCATGATCTGAACAGGGAACCAATGCATTTTAATTAGCAACAACATTCTGAACAGAGGCCTCACTCTATCCCTTGCTAAGTTTGTCCCTCAAGAGTAACCAGCACTTGAGGCCCAGCTGATAGATCTTGCTGGCCTCCTATAGGTCTAGCTTGAAGCATTGCAACCATATCTCGTTGCCACAATTAGAATTGCCAACATGGGCAAGCTGAGGAGGAACCTTGAAACTTGATAAGACTCTGGGAAACAACCAGAGCCATTAGGTTGGAGGTGGGAGGACAGGAGAGCCATGAGAGGTGGTGTCAAACCACAGAAGGGCTGACGGGAGAGACAGAGAGGAAGAACATGTGTTAAATGCTGACTGTGCGTGGAGCTTCCTGTCTCATAGCTAATTAAATACCAGTAGCAACCCCGTGGAGGCAGACAGAACTACTGCCTGTAACCAGGTGGGGAAGAGGTGGTGACATGCAAAGGCCCCATTGGCCATGTGCTCCAGCCGGGAGCTCTCAGGTCCTCCGGCCTCCGACTGTGACGTGGGTGTTGTATTAGCGCTTCCTAATGTTCAGAGCTGGTAAAATGATGTGGAAATGAGGTGGTTGCTCCTTACCATTGAAGACGTCCAAACAAATGCTGGATGACTATCATCAAAGACACGGAAAAGACGATTTCTGTCTGTCTCGTTGGAGAGTGGGAATGGAACCGCTATGAAGGCACCACCCCGCTTTAAGGTTCTGAGTTTCTATACTTTGGGGTAGGATATACACTTTAGATATATTGTGACGGTTTTTGCTATATTTCCCCCTTCCTCTCCCACCCCATCCCTTTCTCCCATTTAGGCAGATATTCTGTTCTGGGAACACGCCTTTTTTAAAAAGGAGGGAGGTGGTAGCTGGCAGTTTGGCCCTTGGGATAACAGAGACCATATTTTTCTCTCTGGTTGTCGAGTCAAATGTTTGATTAAGTTTACTACGGAGCCTGTGTTACACTTCTCTTAGGCAAACCTAGAAAGATTAGAAGAGGAAGCAATTACATCACGTCTCCTCCCCCCTCCTCCTGTTTCTTGGCGACAGGAAAACAAAAAATCTGAAGGAAGGATTTAGGCTGGGATTGGTTTAAGATCATATCCTGCTATCCTATCATAATGGGGACCTGCTATAGAAACCAGGTTGACTTTTGAGAATAAAGTTACACTGCCTACACACTCAAGCTTGTGAACAGAGTATTCTAAACTTGGAGATGAAGGGTGTGTGAGTGGCTCCGTAAAAATGGTCTCAAACCTGAAGTTTTTGGTCCTCTGCTGCCCCTGTGTGGACACATCTGGAAATAACAGTTCAAAATTTCACTAAGCAGAAGTGTGAAATTGGACTTGGGAGAAACCTCCCCTAAGAACTGGGGGTGGAGGCTTAAAGGCTAAGGGGGTCTTGTGACCAATATGAGGGAGTCAAGAACTGTTGCTGCCCCAGCAAGGCTGGGTTCTCAGGGGAGAGACACAGAACTCAAACAAGCTGTCAATGACTTCAGGAGGCTCTCTTCTTGTCCACCATCTTTATTTTTCCTCCAGACACCTGGACCCAGTAAGCGAGTGATCATCTAAAGGCTCCCAGTCATGCACCTCTGTGGTTTTGGGCCACAGTCAGCACCCGTGGGCACAGTGCCAACCCTCCCACACCTCCTCTTCCTGTGCTTGGAGTAACAAGTCTGTGGGTTTTTCCCTCGGGTTTCACAGTTTTTCATGCCACCTCTTCACCGGCTGTCTCCACACTACCATCTCCACGAGGCCCTGCGCCATCACATTCAGATTCCCTGCACCAGCGCAGGCCAGGGGTACCCTTTTGTTTTGACAATGAAGGAAGGGGAACACCTGGGCACAAAGAGGGGAGGGGGCTCTGAGTCACACCGGGGGGCGCCCTGTATGGAATCCAACGGGCTCTGAATCCCAGGACCGACTTCTGCCAACAGCCTAGCTGCTTCCTTCCCTGGTCAGCTCCCTCCTGGGTGTCCATCACACCCCGACCCTCACTCCCCATCCCATCAAGACAAATAGCAATGGTGGGACCACGCTCCAGCCCTCTCTCTCTGCCTATAGGAGAGGATGGGTTCTCTGGGCCTCCCCATACCTGTCACTGGGCCTCCTCTCTCCAGCTGGGAGCCAGGGACCCACGCACCTGGCCCAAACTCCCTTCCCCACCCCTCAGGCCTCCAGACCCTGCCGCAGCCTGCGGTCCAGGGCCAGGAGCTGTCTCAAGAAGCCCCGGTTGGGGATGATGCCTCGGTGGTCCTTGACTTTCTTGATGGCCTCCACGAGGGTGAGGTGGTGGTACAGCATGAGGTAGGCCAGCACCAGCGTGGCGGATCGGCTCACTCCCACGGCACAGTGCACCAGGATCTTCCCTGTGAAGACAGACACAGAGGCGGCTGTGGCACTGTTTGCGGTGGGTTGGAGGGAGCTAGGGAGAGGGCTATGCAGAGAGAGAGGAGGAAGATGTGACAGAGGTGCATGGAGACAGGGTGAGGTGCAGATGAGGGGTGGTAAGAATGCAGATCCTGCCTGGCCAGTGAGGCCCAGTGGTTAAGCATCAACCTATGAACCAGAAGGTCACAGTTCGATTCCCAGTCAGGGCACATGCCTGGGTTTCGGGCTCAATCCCCTGTGGGAGGCATGCAGAAGGCAGCTGATCAATGATTCTCTCTCATCATTGATGTTTCTCTCTCTCTCTCTCCCTCTCCCTTCCTCTCTGAAATCAATAAAAACATGTTTAAAAAAAGAATGCAGATTCCCCAGCAAATTCTCTAGACCAGTGGTTCTCAACCTTCCTAATGCCGCGACCCTTTAATATAGTTCCTCATGTTGTGGTGACCCCCAATTTCATTGTTACAAATTGAACATAATTAAAGCATAGTGATTAATCACAAAACAATATGTGTTTTCCGATGGTCTTAGGCGGCCCCTGTGAAAGGGTCGTTCGACCCCCAAAGGGGTCGCAACCCACAGGTTGAGAACCGCTGCTCTAGACCGAATGATATGGAGAACAGGCAGCAGGTCAGCATCCATAAACCCAGAGAGGGCTCAAGGGAGAGACTCTCATGAATAATGCAAACCCAAGCTCTGTGCAGTGTGGGGCCTCAGCTGATATTTGCTGAGCTCATCATGGGACACACCCTGAGTCTGACCTGGCCGCTCCTCGGTCTCCCCACCTTCCATCTTGCTGTTTCTATCAACCATTTTTTTTTGTGGGGGGTGTTTAATATATTTTTATTTACACACACTTTTTTTTTCTGATCACTCAAGCAAGACATGCTCAAAGTAGAAATAATTGGAAAGTTTAGAAATATATAAAGGAGCCCTGACCGGTTTGGCTCAGCGGATAGAGCGTCGGCCTGCAGACTGAGGGGTCCCAGGTTCGATTCCAGTCAAGGGCATGTACCTTGGTTGCGGGCACATCCCCAGTAGGGAGTGTGCAGGAGGCAGCTGATCGATGTTTCTTTCTCATCAATGTTTCTGACTCTATCCCTCTCCCTTCCTTTCTGTAAAAAATCAATAAAATATATTTAAAAAAAAAAAAAAGAAATATATAAAGGAACAAAAGATGGAAATATATCACCCATAATCCTACCACCCAGGTGCAACTTGCCACTCTCTGAACATTTTGGATTCATTTCTTCTCCTTTTTTATGTCTTTACATTATTTCATGTATTTTTTATTTTATTATTATTATTTTAAATATGGAACGCTTCATGAATATGCGTGTCATCCTTGCCCAGGGGCCATGCTAATCTTCTCTGTATCTTCCAATTTTAGCATATGTGCTGCTGAAGCGAACACCATGTGTTTTTTATTTTATTTTTAAAAATATATATTTTATTGATTTCAGAAAGGGAGAGGGAGAGAGAGGTAGAAACATCAATGATGAGAGAGAATCATTGATCAGTTGCCTCCTTCACGCCCCTTACTGGGGATCGAGCCCACAACCCAGGGATGTGCCCTTGGCCGGAATCCAACCTGGGACCCTTCCATCCACAGGCGGACACTATCCACTGAGCCAAACCAGCGAGGACAACCATATATTCTTTTCTTAAATGGCTGACAGCATGTTTTCCCTAATAGCATATCCTGGGAATTTTGTCATGTCATTAAACTCTTTCTCTCCCCACACCAGGACCCTCGGGCTTTCCCCCAACTCAACGTCCTCGGTCCCTTCCCGCCCTGCTCTCCCTCCTACCTCCAGGCAGGCTCAGCGCCCGGTGGATGAAGTCGGCAGCTGTCTGGAAGTGGATGCTCATGTCAAAGGCTGGCGAGTCATGGGCCTCGACACCCAGGTAGCGGATGCCCAGCCCCTCGTAGGCCTCGTGTGTGCCTCGCCACCTGCTGTGTGAGGCGTTGAGGACATGGGTGATGCCCAGGCGCCGCAGCTCACGGTGGTTGTTAGCTATGTCCCTGCATTGAGTAGAGGTTAGAGGAAGTGTGGGGAAGCCAGGCTGTGGGCGAGAGTCCCTTGTCTGTGTACTGTGGAGCTAATGTCATTGGCCCGAGGCCTCCACTCTGCTTACTGATGGCCCAGAAGGGAAGAACCAAGATAAGCAATGACCTGGAGTCTTGCCCTGGGGAGGTTTTGCCTGGAGAAGAAGAGACTAAGGGGGTGGGCAAACAATAGCCATAATAAAACTTTGAGGAGAGCTTTGAGCATGGGGGATTTTACTTAATCTGGAGGTAGAATTTACTGGATCTGAACTCCAGGCAAGAAGTCCATACTAACAGTGGAATCTCGCTGAAGGAAGGTGTGAAGACCCTGGGAGAGAGTAATTCTCCTGCCACCAGGGTATTGAAGCAAGAGAGGAGGTCAAGGTGTGGGCATGGATGCAACAGAGGGGACTGGGACATCAGATGGGACATCAGTGTGGACCAGCTCCCTTTTAACATCCCCCTTAACCTTGACATGATATGACTCTGACCCTATCTCCCGCACCTGGCTCCCCTGTTACTTTAATTTCTCTTTGACAACCAGAATCTTCTCTTGCCAATTATTTCATGCTCACATTTACCCGGCTTTATGACGTCACCTTTAGGTGTTCATATGGCCCATACCCCTCTGCTTAGTGGCAGACGCCTCTCAGGCAACATGGCCATATCTTAGGGCAGATGCCCCGTCCAGTGCAAACTCCTCAAGTAGAAAGAGCACTGAACTTAAACCTCCAAGTCCTGGCTCTGCTACTTACGACCTGTGTGACCTTGGGCCAGTCACAATGTCTCTGAGCTTCAGTTTCCTCGTCTGTAATCTGGGGATAGTGGTACCTACCTCACAAGGCTGTTGTGAAGATTAAGAGAGAAAATGCATGTGAAAAACTCCTTGTATACTACAGAGCCCTGGAGAGAGAAGCGGACTACGTTTCCTCTAATGCTCTTCCCTCCACAGCCCCACATTGCAGCATAATAGATGGAAGGTAGATAAGCCATCTGTTATATCCAGTACAGAGCCTTCAATAATAAATCTTGCACCCTGGCCGGCATGGCTTAGTGGTAGAGCATTGGCCTGTGCACCAGAGGGTCACAGGTTCGATTCCGGTCAAGGGCACTATCTGTGTTGTATAGGTCCAATCCCTACTCTTGGGTTGCGGCATGTGTGGGAGGCAACCAATCCATGTGCCTCTCTTACATTGATGTTTCTCTCTCTCTCCCCCTCGTCCCTTCCTTCCACTTTCTCTAAAAAATCAATGGAGCCCAGCCGGCATGGCTCAGTGGTTGAGCATCGACCTATGAACCAGGAAGTCATGGTTCGATTCCCGGTCAGGGCACATGCTCAGGTTGTGAGCTCCATCCCCAGTGTGGGGCGTGCAGGAAGCAACCAATCAATGATTCTCTCTCATCATTGATGTTTCTATTTCTCTATCCTTCTCCCTTCATCGCTAACTTTCTTCTCTGAAATCAATAAAAATATATTTTTAAAAAATCAATGGAAAAAATGTCCTCATTACTAGGATAAGCATTAAAAACAAAAAAAACAAAAATAAAATAAAAATTTTGCTAAATAAATGACAGACTTTCTGACCAGAGTTGGGTAGATCAATAATCCTGCCCACCCCCGAACCCTCCACTCCATGTCCATACATTCCGACCCCTTAAACCTCAACCTGGAACCCACAATGCAACTTACTGCCTGTCTGCACCCTTCTCCTTTCTACACACACACACACACATACACACACACACACACACACACACACACACACACACACACACACGGCCCTGGCCCCGGTTTGCTGGGTACATACTGGTCTCCGAGGTAGAGGCCCGGCCAGACCTCGTCGGCGTGGTTACAGGCCGTCTTGCCTGTGTAGAGAAGCCTCTCTAACTCGAAGACATTGAGGAAAGGATGTTGAACAGCGGGCATCTCCTCCAAGGCCCCTCTGGTGCGGACCGGAGACCTGGAGCTACTCCGGGAGAAACGGGCCATGAAAGTCATGGAGGCCCAGAGCCAGTTCCCAGGGCACATCTTAGAGGCGGCAGAAACCGCAGCGCTGCCCGGCGGCTGCAGCGGTGCTGGCTCAGTCTCCAGGTAGCTGTTGCTGGAAGAGGAAGGGATGGGAAACACACCTGAGTGAGTCCGGGGTAGCGGCTTCCCTTCCTGCCAACAGGGCTGGGCCCTGGGGAGCGGATTCTCTGGGGAGGGGAGGGAAGTCTGGCCCTGCCAGGGCTCCGGGGTTTTCTTCTTCAGCTGCGGCAGCTCCGATCTCTCTGCTCTTTTGGTTCAGCCACACAAGGAGGTGGGAGAGTCACATGTCCTTGTTTACAGGGAGAGGGAGCTGCCCAGCTGCCCGTTTCTGCTCCAGCGCCCCACCCCCACTGCCCCCACATACACACACACACACAAACACACACACACACAAACATCTGGTGTTTGGGTGGCAGTGCCCACGCTGGAGCTCTTGCCAGCCCGAATCCGGGTTCATCTGCCTGGGGCTACAGCCAGAGAGGCTGGGATGGGAGGTGAGGGTGGCTCTCTCCATCCAGGGAGAATCAGCAGGAAGACAGGGGCAGCTGGGGCCCTGACATATGTCAAGCCTCCCCCTCCTCCCGTGCCCAGAGATGGGCTGCTTTACCCCACGACTCAGAAATAAGCCCGACTGACCACTGACTCAGAGATAAGCCTGTGATGGGAGGTGTATGTTGGGGGCATGGGGTGAGTGGGAACAGCAATAAAGGGGAGTGTAAGTTTGAAGAATACCTGCTGAATGCATGAGCCATGGGAGAAGGCGCCAATCTACGTGCACAACAATCAAACCACCCTCCTTTGATCAGCATCCAAGATTAGACCTCATCTCTAATGTGAGAATTTTTGAGCCGAGGCAGGACTAGAGTATTGTGTGAATGTGTGTGTGTTTGGGGGTGGGGGGGTGGGGGGAGGGGATGAGGGTGGGAGACTGGAGAAGGGGGAGGAAAGGGAAGAATGAGAGATCCTGCTGGGCCCTGGGGCTCGTAGGCCCTGCCTCTGACTCGCTCTGGAGAGCTGGCCCTAAAGGGGGACCATAGGCTGAGCTGCAACGCTGGGCAGGGCCAGCCTTGGACACTTGGGACCTTCAGGCAGAGCGGGGGCTGTGGCAGGAGCCCTCCCTCCCTACCTCTCCTTTCCCACGGTGGCCCTCCGTGTGTGTGTGTGTGTGTGTGTGTGTGTGCCTGTGCGTGTGTGTGTGTGTGTGTGTGTCTGAAAAGGCAGGAAGGTGGGTGTGAAGGCCCCCTCTCCCACCCTCTTCCTGTCTTCAGCCCCAGAGCCCTCAGCAGGAGGTCCAGCAGCACAGGCCACCTCTGTCCTGCCCACACGCTGCGTCCCTATCCCACACGCTCTCGTCTTTCCCCTGGGCCAGCAGAGACCACGCACTTACAGGGCGGAAGAAGCGGGGGTATTAGGATAAGGAGTGGTGAGGGGCGACTGGATTTGGGGTGTGCAGGGAGACATTTTTCCAGTGTCTGAGTCAGAGCAGAGAAACACAGCCCTATATCCGCCCCCGCCACCACCACCACCACCACCAGCACCACCATCTACCTGTCTCCTCAGGCCTAAGGAGCCCATGTCTTTACTCCAATCCCTCCCGGGAAGCAGACCCTGCTGCCTGTGGGATGCTGAGTGGCAACAAGAAGCCCTCCGGGGGACTCCCTTTCTCCTGGGGGGTGGGGGACGGAGAAGCCCCATCCCGTCCCTGGTACACCCCTCTGCACTCTGCAATCCCATCTGCAGGCTTCCAGGGGCCCCTTCTGCGCCATCCCCCTCCCATCCCCCCAACTCCCGCCGGCTGTTGTAACAGGTTCATGGCTGTCGCCCAGCCCTTGCAACCCAGACAGCCTGGCGCGGAGGGTGCGGGAGGGAGCCCGGGAGGGCGCAGCCTGCGCGGCTCCCAGGCCCCCTCTCCCGCCCCTTCCCTCCCCCCACAGCCTCACTGGGAAGGCGACCCCCCCCTCCCCCCTTGCAGGCGCCCTTCTACCTCTCTAAGCCGCGGGGGTCTCAGTCCCGGAGGCCGATCGCAGGCGCCCGGGGTCCCTGGGCCATGACTCTCCTGCTGTTGCCGTCGCCTCGGCCGCCTCGGCACGACCGCTGGACCGAGGAGCAGCTATTTTTAAGCCATGACCCGCGCGTCGAAGCAGGGCTCACACCAGTGTGCGCTGGCGACACACAGGGACGCAGTCGCAACGCCCAGCGGTCGGAGGAGGACACGCAGCGCGGGCTGGCCCGCACCCCCACCCGGCGCGCACCCGCACCCCTCGCGCTCGTGTTTACAGACCCAC
>NW_005871074.1:4816078-4826201 GCF_000147115.1 Myotis lucifugus
GTCCTTTAAACTCCAGTCATCTTCGCAAAAGACTGAGCTCCATGTCTGGCTCTCTATCTGGAATCCTTTGCATCCCAACTTGGTTCTTCATCTGAATTACCCTTGCCCATATTGCTTAAGAAAGGAGTTGATATACAAATATTTTGGATCTTCAAATGCCAGCAATGGCAGGCCAAGTCTTTATCAAGATGGCATATCTCTTTTTCTGACTCTTCTGCTTTCCTCTTCCCACTGTAAGGGCTTCTCTGATCACATTAAGCTCACCTGGATAATCCAGAATATGCTCTTTGTTTCAAGGTCAGGTGATTAGCAACTTTAACTTCACCTGTAACCTTAATTCCCCTTTGCCATGCAACATAACACATTTACAACCTCTAGGGGTTAAGATGTTGACATCTTAGAGAACCATTATTTTGCTTACCATAAAAGTCTGTTTATGACAACTGAGATAACATTTCCCATTCATAAGAGGGGTTGTCATTTGTATGGTACACAGATACCAACATCAGTCCTGCAAAATACCTAGTAGCTTGAGCCAGTAAGACTGATTCTGGACTCAATCATGCTATTGTGGATGTTTCTGTGGCTCTAGGATTGGATGAGGTTTGAACTTCAGAGAAACAGTTTATTGGTTTACAGCTAGAGTCATGGAATACCACTTTCTCATTAATAAATAGAAAATATAATTGCTACCAATTTTATTTATCTTTTTTGCTAAACAAATGCATACTATTACTTTCTTATGGTTTTGCTTTTCTCTTAGAGCTTATTCCATTACTTTTAGAGCAGTGGTTCTCAACCTTGGCTGAACATTAGAATCACCTGGGAATCTTTTTTAAATCCTGATTTCTGGGCCTCATCCTCTGGAAATTCTGTTTTTTTTTTGTTATGGGGTGAGGCCACAACATTAGTAACAAAGAAACAAAGTTTCCGGAGGATGAGGCCCAGAAATCAGGATTTTAAAAAGATTCCCAGGTGATTCTAATGTGCAGCCAAGGTTGAGCACCACTAATCTAAAGGATCAAGTAGCAGAGGCCCAACAGGTGTGACTTTATTTCGCGATGGAAGTGTAGTGAGGGAAGGACACAGAGAAAGACACAGTGTCCTTTGAGGCGCCCGGTATTGATGCTGACTTATTCTATATCTGCGTGCCCCCAGTCCCTGTCCTCCCTTAGCTTCTTTCTTGGCCCCTATTTAGCACTTCGGCTCCCTAGGTCCTGGCTAGTGTTTTGGGTGCTGTCTTCTCAGGTGTTGGGCTGGTGTTAATGGGGATCCCCCCCCCCACCCCCGCCCCGCCTTGCTTGGGGAGGAAGGCAAGTGGGTCCTTTGCTTCGAGTGAGAATCTGGTTTTTGTTTTAAGCCGGGATAATACCTTCCTTCTCCACAATGCATTCAGAGGCCACTTTCTCCCTGATGTACCTGGGGGTGAACACATCTTACCGCGGTGATGATTAATTTTCTTCCTAGAACCACACATTATGTCAGGTAGCAGATATTCTTCCCATTAGCCTGACTTTGTAATGAAAATGAATTCTAGAGAGAATGTACCTAGACAAGAAATAAGCCAAAATTATTATTTGCAAATAAAACAGGATACAATGGAATATACTATAAATCTCAGTATTATTAAAAAAAGGAAAGAAAAAGCATATAAATACACACTTTAAAAAAGACTGAAGGAAATATGTCAAATATTAAAAGAGGTAAACTCTGGTTTTTATCCTGTGCTTTAAACTGTCTACATTTCCCAAATTTTCTACCATCAGTATAAAGTAATTATAAATGTCAGCTCTATAAAATTGGTTGAGATTTCCCTAGTGGCTTCTAATGTGGCCAATTTTAGGAAATGCCTCACACATGCTTGAAGAGAATATTCAATCTCCATTTTGGGATGCAAATTTCTATCTTTATTTCTCTTCTATATAAGGCTTTAAAATATTCTAAATTCTTAATTTTTGGTCTTGTTTTGCCAGCTTTTGAGAGAGGAATTAAAATCTTTCACATGTTTCTGGGCTTGTTAAATTCTCCATCTAATTCGGTAAATTTTTGTTTGGGATACCAGGCTCTATTATTAGATACACAAAATTCACAGGTTTCTGTTTTTTTTAAAAAATTATTCTTAACATTTTTTAAAATTTTTTATTGATTTCAGAACAGAAGGGAGAGGGAGAAAGAGATAGAAACATCAATGATGAGCAAGAATCATTGATCATCTGCCTCCTGCACACCCCACACTGGGGATCAAGCCTGCAAACTTGGGCATGTGCTTTGACCTGGAATCGAACCATGACCTCCTGGCTCATAGGTTGACATTCAACCACTGAGCCATGCTGGCCGGGCTTCTCAGTATAATTTTTCTCATAAATCTTTTTGGGAGCCTTCCGCCTGATTCCCATCTGGACTGGTGGGTCTCTAGACTAATGTTACCCTAGAGTCTTCTCTTACCCTCATACTGGGAATTCCCTTTACCTTTGGAAGCCCCGTTCCGTGGGCATCCTCCGTTTTTAGTAGGTTACCACCATGTTCAAATATGCTTGCTATCCCCTCAATCAAGAGACTCTGTTTTACTTCTTCAGAGAATAAGCCTTGGAGCTTATGCTGGGGAGGGAAGGAGCAGGTGCAGTGACAGGAGGTCTGTGGAGTTTCATTTAAACAGACTTCCAATCAAGTCTATGTTTGCAGCTCATCTTCACACTTCCAGAGATACTACTGTTGCCAGTTCCCTGGCCTTCTGGGTGCTCTGTGGAACAAATCAGATTGATCGTCAACATTTGTCAACATTTTGTAGCTACTGAAATATTTCCTATCCTTTCATTCTGGTAGGTTTAATGTTTTTCAAAGAAATCTTTGGACTGTCATTTTTGTGGGGTTGCAGGAGGAAGCAGAATTGCATGCTTTTAAAAAATATGCTATCTTTAACTGGAGTGCCAGCTGGTTTTTGAAAACACACAAAAATAATTGATATTTTAAGTTTTTAAAAACACTCAATATTTATTTAGACATATCAGTACATTTTAACAATTTTTTTTTGCATACTCTTGATTCTTTATCCTGTTCTTTCCTTCCAAGTTCATTTATTTAGTAGTTCTTTTTGTAAAGGACTATTGGTATGAAATTTCCAAGTGCTTGCATGTCTAAAAGTTTCCAATTTTCCCTGTCTTGGAAATGATATTTTTGCCTGACTTTAGAAATGTAGGTTCCCAATGATGCTTCCTCGGTGCATCAAAGATATTAGCTCATTGTCTTCCAGCATTTATTTTTGTTGATGAGAAGTGTTTTGTTTTGTTTTCAGTGTTCTTGCCATTATTTTATTGTAACTGCCTTTTTTCTTTATTGTCTTTATTATTTTCTCTTTGTCCTTGTAGATTGCTGGCTTCCCAAATACTACCCAAGTAACCTCTTGATAACACAACATTGAGTTTATTGCTCATTAGAGGAAGGGAGAATGCTAACTCGACACATAGCATCTCAGAGAAAAAAACTGCAGAGCCTGAATTATTGTGATTTTGAAGTCTGGTTTAAGGTGGGTCTTTCCATGCAAGGACTTGATTGGAATTGGGTAATTATCATGATATAAGAGTTTAGGATTTGTGGAAACAGCAAAGTGAGGTGTATAAAGCATCTTGGGATATAAACTCTTATACTGATGCTTTCCTGAGTTGCTGGGTCTTTTGATAAGTTCCTAGGATGAACTATAAAGTTATTTGCAACTTTTATCTTCTGGAGGAGAGTCTCCTGGGATAGCAAAATTATGCTAATGAGGACAATGGAATAGTAAAGCCATGCTAATGAAGACAGCAAACTGTGTTTTCATCCTCCTCCCTTGTGGCCCTTTTTCATCCAGGCCTGAAGATAAGCCCTTAGTGTCTGGGTGTGTGATCAGTGTGATCTTCGCAACTATTTGAGACATCACATCCTGTATCCAGTTTCTGGGAATGGTTGGTTCAGCCTTCAAGATACTGAAGGTGTTTGCTTCAACTTCCACAAAATCAGATATTCCTGCTCTTTTGGTGTGATAATTATTTGTTGAATTATTTGAAGGGACAGCTGTTATTCTTTAGCATTTAGGACTCTGGAGACCACCCATCTGCAGCATTGCAACATAGACAAACATACTACGAGAAGGATCGTGTTCAGAGTTTGTCGTTCTCTTCTCACTGACAACCGAGAGTGCCCACATAAATCAAGACAATAGGTCAGCCCTAGCTGGTTTGGCTCAGTGGATAGAGCATCAGCCTGTGGACTGAAGGTCCCGGGTTCAATTCCAGTCAAGGGCACATGCCCGGGTTTCGGGCTCTATCCCTAGTGGGGGGCATGTAGGAAGCAGCCAATCAATGATTTTCTCTCTCCATTGATGGTTCTCTCTCTCTCTCCCTCTCCCTTCCTCTCTGAAACCAATAAAAATATACTTAAAAAAAAGACAATAGGTCAGATCACTGAGGTGAAGATTCCTTCCAAATCCGTTTTGGTGTCATTAGACAAATTACCTAATTTTCTGATTTTTTTATTTGCTTCTTAGATCGTTTTAGTAACATTAAAGATTCCAGAGAGGTCTGCAGAAATGTACGCACAATATTCTTCCCCTAAAAGAGTACCTATTCCCTATCAGAGACGAATGTCAGGTCTAAGCCAGCTCCTATTCTGTACCACTACCGGGATAATTTCATAAACCAGAAGTAGTTATCTCATCATCATAAAGCCAATGGCAATACTTGAGGCCATGGGAGTTTGAGAGTCTCCAATAATTTTGCTAATTTTAGTCTTAGAATTCCCTTTTTTCTCTCCATCTCTCCTGAATGTTGGGTGACATGGACAGTGAAGTAGCGGAGTGTGGCAGGACTTTGAAAAGCTCTTTAATAACAGACTAGTAACAGGCCCAGTAAAACAAATGCCTCATCACTTGAGAGATAGGGTAGAATTCTCCAGGCTGTAAACACCTGATATCAAGTAATGTTTTTTTCCCCTAGGCAAATTTGTCTATCCTGTGTAAGCTTTCTAAGGTTTTGGACAATGGCTCTTAGAGCAAGACAAAAGCTTAAAATCAACCAAAAGAACATTTCCTTGTTCAAAGAGAAGTTTAATTTCAAGGGGTAATTGAGCTTTGAGGGTTTCTGGCCAGCCAGGAGGGAAGGAGACCAGATCAGAGGAAGAGACAGAGGAAAGTTGAAGAACAGATTTTGGGAAACTAAGTATCCTAATAAAAATTATTTTTTTAATGTAAAAAAAAACAAAAACAAAAACAAAAAACAAATAAGTTGTTCACATTTTCTTTTTGCCTTGGCCTAGGAATCTCTTAAGAATGCAATTTTGCTTCCTTAGGAGATGTATTTTTTTTTTTTTAAATAAATAAGCAAGTTCTAAACCCCTTCCAAAAAAAGAAAGCAAGCAATATGGTATCTGAATTTCTTTCATACCAATAAAAAAGTGGAGTTTGATTCGTTAAATTCTAATGTGCCTCTTAAATAATCAATTTTGTTTACATCAAACGTTCCACAGAGTAGCCATTATAATTCTAAATGATCTTTTTTGAAGTTACGTCATTTTAAAAGGTAAGTATTCAGATTTGAGTTATAACATATATACATGAAAGTAGCAGAAATCTGGCCCAGAGGGAGTGCAGACTTAGTTTTAGACCAAGACAAGCCCATCAGAGTCCAGGGGCAGTAGGTCTATGATGTTGCATTTGTACCTTATATTTTGGGGTGACAACCCCACAGCTCTGCCATCCAGTTATAAACCCCAGCAAGGTCTATAGTGCCAGTAAAGCTGAGAAGGTTTGGAGAGGAAATCTCTTCCAGAACTAGACTCTCATGTACAAAACAACACAAGACTCAGCAAAGTTCTGAAAAGGGCTTGATGAGTGACTCAAGACAAAGTTTGTCCACAAATTACTGAACAGCTATGTCTCCAGGGCTCGTTTGATAAATGAGTTTACTTGGGGGTCTATGCCCATCCTTCCCCTGTGAGGTTTCCTGTAAAAGATGCAGACAAAATAATGACAGAGACAAATACTAGTGTTGTAAGTAACAAAGTAGATTTCCACCAAAAGAAAAGTTATTTATTTATTTATTTATTTTTTTATTTAATTTATTTTTTTTATATTTTATTGATTTTTTACAGAGAGGAAGGGAGAGGGATAGAGAGTTAGAAACATCGATCAGCTGCCTCCTGCACACTCCCTACTGGGTATGTGCCCGCAACCAAGGTATATGCCCTTGACCGGAATCGAACCTAGGACCCTTGAGACCGCAGGCCGACGCTCTATCCACTGAGCCAAACCGGTTAGGGCAAGAAAAGTTTTTTAATATTAAATCACATGACCAAAGGATTCCTTAAAATGGTTTCTTACTCTCAGGAGACAAAATAAACTGAGCATTTTGGATGCTAAAAAAAAAAAAAAAAAAAAAAAAAAGAACTCAGCCATGGCTGGTTTGGCTCAGTGGATAGAATGTTGGGCTGCAGACTGAAGGGTCCTGGGTTCAATTCCAGTCAGGGCATATGCCTGGGTTGTGGGCTCAAGCCCCAGTGTGGGGCATATAGGAGGCAGCCAATCAATGATTCTCTCTCATCACTGATGTTTCTATCTCTCTCTCCCTCTCCCTTCCTCTCTGAAATCAATAAAAAAAAATATATGTTAAAAAAAAAAAAGAACTCAGAATTGTACCCAATGTGAGACCTACTTACCCCACCATTGCCGTCAGCACGCTGTTCAGCAGGAGGCTCCAGGGATGTGCTGTTTCCAAGTCCAGGGTCTGGGACTTCGGTGGAAGGAACACATTGGTCTCAACTAGATCTCCATGGAGCCTTCAGTACTCAGCTGCCAGGTTATAAGTATCACCAGAACAACCTGTAGATAAGTTGAGGTTTGATTTATTGCTTAACTGTAATAAGGGAGAATGCTGCTGGACAGAGTCTGACAGGAGCTCTCAAGGGGAAGGGGGAGGTCAGATTAATGGAGGTTTTGAAATCTGGTTGAAGGTGGATCTTTCAGTTTGGAGCCTTCAGTTCAGTTTAGTCCAGTGTGGGATGAGTGAAAGAAAGTGTTGTCTACAGCCCAGCCAGCGTGGCTCAGTGGTCACAGTTCAATTCCACAGTTCAAGTGTGGGCTTGATACCCAGTGTGGGGAGATATCAGTTGGTTGCCTCTCGTACGTGCCTCAACCGGGAGTGGAACCTGAAACCTAGGTAGTGCCCTGACTGCAAATTGAATGGACAACATTTTGGTGCATGGGATGCTCCAACCAACTGAACCACCTAGTCAGGGAGGGCTTTTCTATATTTCTGATTCCAGGCTCAATATAGGTAACAAAAGTTAATTTATCAAATCTTAATTATCATTAGGAGGAGGAATGATTAGGAGATTAAATGTATGACAGATTAAATGATAGTTCTTTACTAGTGATCCTGAGAAATTATATCTATGACCTCACTGGGATACTTCCAGCTACAGTTAGTGAGAGGTTGGTGGAGGGTAATTTTCTTGGACTATTCTTGCAACTTTTCTGTAAATTTGAAATTATTTCAACATAAAACATTAAACATAAAGGTTCTGGTACCTAAAATGAATGAAATAAATATATTGACTCTATTTCTATCTGGGTACCACATGCACATTGTAAATATATTTTACTTATATACCCTTATCAAAGCATATTCAACTTTCTCTGGATATTATTCCAACATGATTGGTTTATCCTTCTAAACCTGTAGGAAATTAAAGGAAGCAAATAAAATTTGAGAGTGGTGATATTTAGCAACTTAATAGCAATGGGAGGTACAGGAAAAGGGAAAAATCCATGTACTAAAACATGTAGAGACAAGTAGCCCCCAAATACTTCAATAGCCCCTTGGGCATGGCTGTTTTGGAGCATTGTAAAATTGTTGAATAAATGAGTTTATATTGATGAAGGAATTTATATATGTGAAGCAATTAGAACAGTGTCTGGCACCTGGTGAGCACTAAATCAATATTAGCTATTAGGTTTATCATGATATTTTTGTGTTGTCACACACAGGGTAAATTCAGCTCTTTCCTTCCTAGGAAGACAAGAAACTTTGCAATATATTGTGCTGGATGAACTGTTGAAGGAGGTTAGTGAAACCTTGGTGCCTCCCATGTGCTCTTGAGAACATGGACCTAATTTTCCTCCACCTCTCCTCAACCGGTTCTCTGTAACTTCTGTAGTATGTTTTGCTAGGGAACTTGCCCCAGCGTCAATAGTAGCCGTGTGTATAGAGAGGATGCTCTGTAGCTCATATTCAAAACCAGTCATATATAGACTATCCCAGGTGGTTTGAAAGCAACCGAGGGGGGCAGAGGAGAGGAAGAGGGTTGAAGGGAAGAGGAAGGAGTGGAAATGGGTGATAAGAAAGCTAGCCCTTCGCTATCTAGAAAACTCAGCTATTCACAATGAGTCATTTCCTCCAAGTTCAGCTGGCATCTAGGACTTCTTCCCAATGATGGAACAGAAGGCTTGTCTACTGAGGGAACTTCAGGGCACAGGGAAGCAGGAGTAAATAAAGGAACACAGGCCCTCCCACCTCCCACCTCCCAGCCCCAGCACACCCATGCCTTTCTTCCCTCTCAGGAGTTCATCTCCTAAACTCTAAGAGTCCCTACGAGACTTGCAACCAGGGGAGCAATGGCCAGTGGCAGCTGGTCCTGGGCTGACCCCTGAACCTGTCCCCAAGGCCTGCTTTTCTCTGACTTTGTAGTGAGCTAAAAGCAGCCCCGTCTTGTCTCACTTCTATCACTGTGACTTTTACTTCTCCGTGAGTCTGTGGGAGGCAGTTAGACAGACAAGTTCAGATAAGGACTGTAGACCAGGTATGGAAGGCCACCAGGGTGAAACTGGGAAAACAAGGACCCTGCCCCAAGGGCAACCTTTCCTCCCCTAGCACATTGCTGGTCATGTGGCTTGGACCCTCCCCTGGCCTTTCCTCCCTGACATGTTGCTGGTCATGCAGTACACCCCCTTAGAGGAGGAACAAGGGGCCAGAGAGTGTCCTCATGCTACTCCCATACAAGCCCTTGCACCACCACTCCCTTAAGCATTAATCCCCAGGGATAACATCTAGGCCTCAGTTGTCTTTCAGCTCCAGGCCCAGAAAAGCAGCAAAACCAGATAAGCAATGCCAAGCTGACTTCAGGACCAACTGCATTGACTAATGCCCACTTGCTGAAAGAACATACCTGGAAAGCTGATGAATATTCTATTAAGATCCTCCCCTGGGACCTCCCTTCTCTTAAAAGCCTGTAGGACAGAGGACCCAGTGCACGCACTCTTCTGGGAACAAACCTGAGCCTCTCTCATCTCCATCCCCCTGTCCTTTCCCCTAGGCATGTTTTCCTTATCTCTATCATCTCTCTCTCTCTTAACCTCTATCTCTATCTCTATCTATCTCTATCTCTATCTCTATCTCTATCTCTATCTCTATCTATCTCTATTTCTCTCTATCTCTATCTAATTTCTATAACCTCTATCTCTATCATCTCTATCTCTATCTCTATCTCTATCTCTATCTCTATCTCTATCTCTATCTCTCCTCTCCTAGGCTCCAAGAGCACTCTTTTGCCTCTGTAACTTGTTTCCTGAGCCCATTTCTTGTACCACTCACTTCTTCTACCTCTGTGACTTTCTAAATAAACTTTCTCTTATAGTTTGAGTCTTACCTCTGTATTCTTTCCTAGCCAGAACTCAAGTATGTACCAAGGTTGCTAAACCAAGGTCTGCTGTAACTCCAAAGGTCTAACACCTGGTGCTATTCTTGTGGCCACCAACAAGTCCACACCGTCTAGTGTGGCTCACTTTCTTATAACATGTCTAGAGAGCCCAAAGCAGCCCCACCTAGGCTCTTTCCTGTTGCTTCTTCTATCCTAAGCCCTTTCTTGTTCCATGTCCCCAGCTTTAATAAACGTGCTCTCAAAAAATAAAATAAAATAAAGGAACACAGCATTTGAGTATTGGCTTTAGACTTTTTAAATATATATATATTTTATTGATTTTTTTAAAGAGAGGAAGGGAGAGAGATAGAGAGTTAGAAACATCGATGAGAGAGAAACATCGATTAGCTGCCTCCTGCACACCCCCTACTGGGGATGTGCCCACAATCAAGGTACATGC
>NW_005871074.1:4826487-4831493 GCF_000147115.1 Myotis lucifugus
TGATTTTCAAGTGGAATGGTGAACACAGAGAGCCTTTTACAGACTCCTGGCTTTCTCCCTGAGTGATCTGGACAAGTTACTTAAAGTCCTTAAATCTCAATCTGCTCATCAATTCTGTGATTTGATTTGCCGTGAAGATTGGATGAGATAAAAGCATGTGAGTCACTTCCACAGCATCAGTTCCAAGTAAGTTCTCAGCAAATAGCCATTGTTATTCCTCCACAGTGTGTAGGGTATACACTAACCCCTCCTATTTGTTCATTCATGCCTTTATTTTTGTTCATATTTATGTGTGGGTTTATAATGTCTTACTTGACATGTAAGGAGGCACAAAGAAAGTGAGAGAAATATAAGGGATAATTTGAGGAGTTCATCTGTGGTGACTACATTTTCTGGCCCAAGAATCAGAATGCATAACAAAAACATGAGTACATGTTAGGGGATCATGGGACAGGATACTTGAAATTGGGTTCCCTCAGACAATCTGGGATTTGTTGTCAGGGTAGATGAAGTGGGAGAAAAGAGAAAAAAGAAAAAGTTTGGGGTTGGGAGAAAGAAATAGAAACCTAGGAGGAATTCACCTCTCCAGCCACTGGAGGATGCTCTGGCTTTTCTTATAAGTAGCTCCTTGCAGCCAACATTCGTTGCCAGCCAGACAATCTCACCCTGAACACTGCAGAGCCAGAATATGAGGAAATGTGGTGAAAGGAGAAAACCATAAACACAGAGCCATCCCATCCATCCCTGCCAGGAGACGGACAGATCAGGAAGAGGGGATCTCCTCTGAGAACAAACCGGATGTTCTTTATGAAAGTCTAGTGGGGCAGTAGGTGGGCTAAGCCACAAGACACCTGAACTTTACAGAACTCAGACTTCCTCCTCATTAGAGAGCATAATGGGAACCTAAATACCTCTGAGGGTGAGGTGTCAAATTCACACCGAGGTGCAAATGACTAACAGGAGGTGTTTTCCTGACAGCTAACTTTCCTGAGACACAGAACGGAAATAAATGTATTTCCTTCTAAAACCCTGTTTCTAATTAGAAACAGTTCCACTCTGGGAAAAATGCAAAACAAAACAAAAAATATGCAAAAAATACCAGAGTACTCTTATTCCCACAATCCATAGATAACTTCTGCTGATTTGGTGAATTTATTTTCAGTTTTAAGATTTGCCACTTCAGGTATAGAATAAGTTTATAAGACAAAACATTTGAGAACAATATTAATTTTTAAGCTCTAGTAGATTAAATATTATTTTCAATTTGGCAAATGCATTAAGGTACAATAAGGAAATAAAAAATTATTCTAAAATCTCAACAGTCAGAGATAGAATGATATTCTGCTGTTTTACCCTCCATTTTTTCCCTCTGTGTAAAGATTCCCACATGTTTTTATGAAAATTAGAATCATATTGTATATGCTACTTTGTAAACTGCTCATTTTAACTTAGGAATATTTCATAACTATTTCCCCATTCATTAAATATTTGTAAATACAAATAATTTTAAATGGTTGCAAGTATTTCATTATGTGAATCAATCATTGGGTAACCAATTAGAAAAGGAACATTTAAAAAATATTCAGGAAAAGAAGTTTTCTAGTACCTTTAAACATTTGGAAATAACCACTTCGATCCAAACAACTATAAAGTATGTTTACAAAAGAAGATTCGGTAAGGCAGTTCAAATAGGAGACAGTAAAAACAAAAACCAAACACAGCTAAATAATAATAAGAAAATAAACAAAAAGCAATACAAACATTTTTTATACAAAGGTTATAATTTAATTTTCTTTTAACAAATTAGTCTCTGTCCAGTGAGCCCCACCAATGAAGAACTTTAGTATTAGTATCAGTATTAATCCTACAAGCACTCAAACCCAATGAACTCCAAACCAACCTAATTTCTTTCTTATCCCTGATGCTGTTGTAATAACCTGGTTATCTATATTATAAAAGGCCTGTGGCCCTAACTCTGTAATGACCAAAGACCAGCGCGGTGGGTGGGGCTGCAAGCACAGTGAGGCCGAGTGGATGGGAGAGGCCGTGCAATTTCTCGTGCTGGGCTTCTAGTTATTTAATAGGAAAGAAGGAAAGGGAAGACCAGACAATATAGGCATTCCATTTCTATGGCTTTGCTAATTTAACACTCTACAAGTCTGTTCCTGCTGAGCAATGGGGGGAAAGACTGGACAAAGGCAGTTGAGACACATGGCCAGTGAGGTCTGAGTGACCTGGGAAGGTACCTATTTGTCTGTCACACTTGGGAACAAATTAGTGATGGACATGGCCACTGCAAGAGTGAAACCTGAATATGTAAACTTCCAAACAAAGGAAGGTCTCTCTCTCTCTCTCTCTCTCTCTCTCTCACACACACACACACACACACACACACACACACACAGCCCTCTTGGGACTCCTGTTGCAGGGGGATGCTCTCCCTGCACCCACGTGACCATGTGGGGCTCCCACAATGGACTAATGGATTTTAATTAGCTTGGATGCTGAACTACACCCGGTTGCAACATGGAACAGAAGCTCTGGACACTGACCTTGCTTTTGGCTTTCCTGGAACCCCAACTATACCTTTTTCAGGACTGGCTTTAAGGGGGATGGGACCTTGGAACCCAAGAAATGTAACTCCACGCAACTTCCTGTGGGGGTTTCTGAAAATTCTTATTTCAGCGGTACTCCCATGAGTGAGGGAGGAATTTGATTCTCCGGTAACATCCCCACACCTGCTCTGCTTTCTGTCTCATTAGGGATGCTGCTCCCTTTCTTCAAGTTGCCTAATCCTGAAGCCAAAACTCCTCAGTCTCCCTTGGTTCTTTTCCTTCTTCAACCTGATACTGAGACAGGCCAGTAAGTCAGGACAAGTGGAATGGGGAAACTGAGGCAGAGAGCTGAACAAGCTGACAGAGGAGGCCACCTGCCTAGAAACAACATCTAGGCTTCAGTTATATTTCAGCTCTAGGCCAAGAAGAGCAGCAAAACCAGGAGGGCAACACCAGGGTCAGCTGCAGCGACTAAGGACCCCCTGCCCTGACACTGACCAGTCAGTGAAGACCACGATCCTGAAGGAGCACACCTAGAAAACTGATGAATATTCTGCTGAAACCCTCCCTTGAGACCTCCCCTAATTCCCACCTGCAACAGAGATAAAAGCCTCAAGAGTAAGGACCCAGTGCATGCTCTCCTTCCCAGAAGCACACCTGTGCTTCCCCCTCTTCTTTCCCCAGAGGCATGCATCTCCTAAACTCTAAGGGACCTCATGAGGCTTGCAACCAGGGCGGCAATGGGCAGCAGCAGTTCACCCCAGACACACCCCTGAACCTGTCCCAAAGGCCCCCTTTTCTTTGACCTCTTAGTGAGTCAAAGCAGACCAGCCTAGGCTCATTTGCCCAGTGCTTTCTGGTTTCACTGTCTCCTGTTTTAATACATCTCCTCTAAAATTCACCTAGACTTGTATTGTGAAATCTTTCCCGCATGAAGTCAAGAACAAATATACTACGGGCCCAGCTCTAGGCAGACCCGTGTGAGTGTCCCACGTCCCGCGTGGTTCAGGGTTCAGGCTCTGGAGAAGGGGCTGCACGCAAATGACAGAAACAAGACAAGAAATAATAATTTGGAAATTGGGGGGCCAGGTGGGAGCCCAAAACAAGAGGAAGGACTCCGCTTGGGCTCAGACCTTGCCATCCTTTTATTCAGTTTGGGATACACCTATAGCCCTTAGGCAGGCAATTTCCAGTAACAGACTATCTTATCAGTAAGGATTTACATGACTATCTGGTGGGGAAGTTGCTTCAGCTACCATTGTCTTCACTAAACAGTGGGTGCATAGCTCTGACCTTTGCCAGGGCTCCAGGGTCACCAGCATTCTGGGCTCCTTGTCCACACTTCTCTGCTAGTGAAGACAATAAGCAGCTTCCCACAGACCCACCAAGGCCTAGTCCCCTTTCCAGTAAAAATACAACAGGTCACCAAATTGAGTTCAGTCACCAATAGCCACCAATGATTTAACCAACCATGCCTCTGCAATGAAGCCTCAAAAAACCCCAGATGTTCAGGGTTTAGGGGTGGGCAAACTTTTTGACTCGAGGGCCACAATGGGTTCTTAAACTGGACCGGAGGGCCGGAACAAAGCATGGATGGAGTGTTTGTGTGAACTAATATAAATTCAAAGTAAACATCATTACATAAAAGGGTACGGGTCTTTTTTTTTTTTTAGTTTTATTCATTTCAAACGGGCCAAATCCCGCCCGCGGGCCCAAAGTTTGCCCACGGCTTGGTTTAGAGAGTTTCTGGGTTTGGTGAGCATGTAGCGGCATAGGCAGAGTGGTTCGAACACCCAGGGAAGCATGGAAGCCCTGCTCCCCTCTCCACATGCCCCATCTTATATATCTCTTTTTCCTCCTGTTGATTCATATCCGTTATTATCTTTTGTAATGATCGGGAAGTGGGGGACCTCTGAGTTATTGCCAGATGGTCAGAAGCACAGGTGACTACCCAGAATGTGATTGGCATCTGAGGTGGGGATGGTCTTGTGGGGACTGAGAGCCCTTGCCCCGTGGGATCTGATGCCATCTCCAGGTAGATATGTCTGAATTGAGTTGAGTGGAGGACACCCACTGGAGTCAGAGAGTGCCTGATGTGGGAAAGAACCCAACGTCAGATTGTGTCAGATCATAGTGAGATGCTCCAGCACCTATAGAGCAGTGGTTCTCAACCTTGGCTGCACATTAGAATCACCTGGGAATCTGTTTAAAATCCTGATTTCTGTAAGCCAGTCAACGAAGGAAAAATACCACATGATCTCACTCATTCATGGATAATAAAGACCATTACAAACTTTTGAACAATAATAGATACAGAGGCAGAGCTGCCTCAAACTGATTGCCAAACTGCAGTGGGGAAGGCCAGAGAGGGTTGGGGGGCAGAAGGGAGGGGAGTAAGAGATCAACCAAAGGACTTGTATGCATGCATATAAGCATAACTAATGGACATAA